>NC_069678.1:87389143-87669143 GCF_023699985.2 Odocoileus virginianus
TAGTGTGCATCTGTTAATCTCAAACTCCCAGTGTATCCCTCCCCCTCTTCCCCTCTGGTAGCCATAAGTTTGTTTCCTATGTCTGTGAGTCTGTTTCTGTTTTGTAAATAAGTTCGTTTTTACTATTTTTTGGATTCCACAAGTAAGTGATATCATATAATATTTGTCTTTCTCTGCCTGACTTACTTCATTTAGTATGATAATCTCTGGGCCCATCCATAAAGCAAATGGCATTATTTCATTCTTTTTTTAATGGCTGATTAGTAATTGATTGTATATATATATATGTATATATATATATATGTATGTATGTGTGTGTGTATATACACCTCATCTTCTTTATCCATTCATCTGTTGATGGACATCTAGGTTGCTTCCATGTCCTGGGTATTGTAAACAGCAGCGCAATCCTTACATTATAGGCATTTAGACAATGAAAACCCCTCCAGTTCAATTCTTACCTGTGATAGGCCCAGCAAGTGGAGGAAGGTCAGGGCTGGGAGGGAGGTGAGGACTCTGTCAATTGGAATAGCTTAAGGCTTGTAGGGGGTCTGGGCTTCTGAGTAACCACTTGGTTGTCTGTTTTTGGCTAGTGTCTCCCAATTAGCTAAACACCACAATTGGTAGGTACCTAATGAATATTCACATCCTCTTAAAAACCTCATCATTTGCTAGTTTAACTCCCTGCTAGTTTTTCTTGATGATAATAATAACACTGAATACTTCAGTTCAGTTGCTCAGTCAGGTCTGACTCTTTGCGACCCTATGGACTGTAGCACATCAGGCTTCCCTGTCCATCACCAACTCCTGGAGCTTGCTCAAACTCATTTCCATCGAGTCAGTGATGCCATCCAACCATCTCATCCTCTGTCGTCCCCTTCTCCTCCCGCCTTCAGTCTTTCCCAGCATCAGGGTCTTTTCTAAGGAGTCAGTTCTTCACATCAGGTGGCCAAAGTATTGGAGTTTCAGCTTCAGCATCAGTCCTTCCAGTGAACACCCAGGACTGATCTCCTTTAGGATGGACTGGTTGGATCTCCTTGCAGTCCAAGGGACTCTGAAAAGTCTTCTCCAACACCACAGTTCAAAAGCATCAATTCTTTGCCTCTCAGCTTTCTTTATAGTCCAACTCTCACATCCATGCATGACTATTGGAAAAACCATAGCTTTGACTATGTACTTACTGAATGCTAGATAGTACACTAAGAGCTTTACCTGCATTATCACATTTAATCCCACCGAAACCCCATAGATAGGTAATTTTTCTCCCCTCCTTTTACAAATGAGAGAGGTGAGCCCTTTAAGGATGAAGTAGCTCTCCCTTGGTTGTGGATAGTGAGTGGCAGAGAGCCGAGATTTAAATCCAATTCTGTCTGATTCTCCAGCCCAGGTTTTTAACCACTGACAGAGCAAAAGCTTTCTTTTTCCTTAAAAAAAAAAAAAAAGAAAGAATATTAAAAACAAAAATAAGTAAAATATATAGCTTGTCACTTTCCCAAACCCTGCAATCTCTTTTTGGTTTTTTTTTTCCTTTTTGAGGTGGAGTCAGTCCCCACTGGGAGTAAAAGCCTTCAGTTAAGTAGCAAAATGCACCTGATGCTAAACTTGATTGAGGCTGAGGCCAAAGAACTTGATAAGGTAGATGCTTGACTGGTTCAAAGGAACTTTGAGACTGAATGAAGCAGAAAGCTACAAAGCCCTGGGACAGAGTCCCTCACTGTCCTCTGCATTGTGACATCTCTCTTTGGAGGGAGTTTATATGTCTGTCAGATGCACGGACTGTGCAAGGTTTTCCTAGGTTTCACTGTCATCAAAAGTGCCAAGAGAATTATGCCTTGGAATAATCGTAACAGCCACCACTCACTGAAGGGCACCTGTGTGGGGACTGGCTGAGGCTTTATATAATCACCTCCTTTAATCCTCATAAGAGCTGGTAGGAGATAGAGGTAGTCAGTCCTGTAAAGTCAGTGCAATTTTAATCCCCAATTCACATGACACAGTTGGAGATTTGCTTAAGAGGGCTTGGGTGACTGAGGATCGTGGTTTCTGAGTAGTAGAGCAGGAATTTGAACCCAGTAAAGGCTGCCACTTTAGCCACCATGCTGTAAGACCTGCCGCAGGACTCAGAGGCACTTCTGAGGTCACTAAGTCCAACTGCGGCAATGTAGAGCAGGGGCCTGCTTAAAGTCCGGGAACAGCTGCTCGCAGAACCAGAATACGAATTAAACATGTCCTGACTCCTCCTCGAGCTCCCTTCCAACCTCCTGGCGAGCTTTTGAGCAACTTATTCTGCAGGGCTTCCTAAAACTGTCCCAGAGGGAAAATTGATGAGCGTTCTGTTCCTAAAGCACTTCCTCAACTCAATATGCAATTAGGCAGTATTACTCAGAGAGCGCGGCTTGCCCCTGCCCACTGGCCGGCATCTTTCAGCTCTGTCGATGACCTCATCTGTAGCTTTGTGAGTTCATCTTTGTTGAGGAACAGTAGCATGCTTGACCAGCGAAACTTCCACCCTAACAGCATCATGCCACCCTAACATGAGCCCATCATGCCATCCCAACAGCAAGCCTCTTTGGGGCTTCAGAAACTAAGCCCAGAGCTATGGTTTTAAAATAGACCACCGATTCTGCCCAACTTTGTCACTGTGAATGTACATATTGCTAAGAGGAGCCAGCGTTGATTGGGGATTTATCATGTGCCCGGCTCTCTGTAGAACCTGTCTGTCTCATTTCATCTTTACGACTGCCCTTTGGAGGACATACTCTTTTTTAAAATTTTTAAAATATTTTTGTTGGAGGATAATTGTTTTACAATGTGGTGGTCTCTGTCATACATCAATACCAATTAGTCATAATTATATATGTATATGTCCCCTCCCTCATGAACCTCCCTTCCCCCCCCCCCCCAAGTCGTCACAGAGCATCAGGCTGGGCTCCCTGTGTTACATAGCAGCTTCCTGCTAGTTATCCATTTTGCACATGATAGAGTATAAGTGTCAATGATGCTTTCTCAATTGGTCCTACCTTCTCCATTCTCTGCTGTGTCCACCAGACTGTTCTCTATGTCTGCAACTCCATTTCTTTCCTGTAAATAGGTTCATCAGTACTATTTTTCTAGAGTCCATATATATGTATTAGTATACAGTATTTTTCTCTTTTTGACTTACTTCACTCTGTATAACAGGCACTAGATTTATCCACTTCACTACAACCGACTCAAATTTGTTCCTTCTTACGGCTGAGTAATATTCCACTGTATCTATATACCACAACTTCTTTACCCATTCATCTGTCAATGGACATCTAGGTTGCTAGGACATCTAGCCATGTCGTGGCTATTGTAAATAGTGCTGCAATGAACATTGGGGTGCATGTTTCTTCTAGAATAGTGGTTTTCTCAGGGGATATGCCCAGTAGTGGGATTACTGGGTCATACGGTAGTTTTATTCCTAGGTTGTTAAGGAATCTCCACACTGTTCTCCATAGTGGCTGTACCAGTTTGCAGTCCCACCAACAGTACAGTAGGGTTCACTTTTCTCCACATCCTCTCCAGCATTTATTGTTTGTAGTTTTTTTTGATGATGGCCATTCTGTTTGGTGTGAAGTGACACCTCATGGTCGTTTTAATTTACATTTCCCTAATAATGAGTGATGTTGAGCATCTTTTCATGTGCTTATTAGCCATCTGTACATCTTCTTTGGAGAAATGTCTGTTTAGGGCTTCTGCCCATTTTTTGATCGGGCTGTTTGTTTTCTTCTATTGAGCTGTATGAGCTGCTTATATATTTTGGAGATTAATCCTTTGTCAGTTGCTTACATCGCAATTATTTTCTCCCATTCTGAGAGTTGCCTTTTAATCTTGTTTATTGTTTCTTTTGCTGTGCAAAAGCTTTTAAGTTTAATTTGGTCCTATTTGTTTATTTTTGTTTTTATTTCCATGACTTTGGGAGGTGGGTCAAAGAGGATCTTGCTGTGATTTATGTCTTTTAAAACCCGTTTTATGGATGAAACACATCAGCCCCAGAGAATTGAAGAGATCTGCCCAAGAACATGGCTAGGAAGTGGTGGCGGCTTGAGCCTCTTAGGGTTTGTGAGAACCAAGAGTTTGTGCTTTGCCCCACAACTCCTGTCTGCATTTGGGGGAAGCTTATCCCAGATTGTGGGGGAAAACTTAAGGAGATGTTTTTCTGGCACATGGGTCACCTTGTCCTAGGACAATCTGGTATGCTTGGGAAGGGCCCACCTCAAGGCCTGAGGATGATCTATTGATAACTGGACTGCCAAGCCCATGGAGCAGCACCTCAGTCAAGTGACCTTCTGTCTTCTTCTTGAACATCTAGCAGCCTTTTTTTTAATTAAAAATTTTTTTTAAAAAAATTGAAGTATAGGAAAGTTATGACCAACCTAGACAGCATATTAGGAAGCAGAGACATTACTTTGTCAACAAAGGTCCATCGAGTCAAGGCTATGGTTTTTCCAGTAGTCATATGTGGATGTGAGAGTTGGACTATAAAGAAAGCTGAGCACCAAAGAATTGATGCTTTTGAACTGTGGTGTTGGAGAAGGCTCTTGAGAGTCCCTTGGACTGCAAGGAGATCCAACCAGTCCATCCTAAAGGAGATCACTCCTGGGAGTTCATTGGAAGGACTGATGCTGAAGTTGAAACTCCAATACTTTGGCCACCTGATGCGAAGAGCTGACTCATTTGAAAAGACCCTGATGCTGGGAAAGATTGAGGGCAGGAGGAGAAGGGGACGACAGAGGATGAGACGGTTGAATGGCATCACCGACTCAATGGACATGGGTGGACTCTGGGAGTTGGTGATGGACAAGGAGGCCTGGCGTGCTGCGGTTCATGGGGTCACAGAGTCGGACATGACTGAGCAACTGAACTGAACTGAACTGAACTGGTAGTTGATTTACAGTGTTGACTTAGTTTTAGGTGTACAGCAAATTGACTAAATTTTATTTATACATATCTATCCTTTTCAGATTCTTTTCCCTTATAGGTTATTACAAGATATTGAATATAGTCCCCTGTGCTGTACAGAGGTCCTTATTATTTATATTATAGTACACTTCTGTTAATCCCAGACTCCTAATTTATCCCTTTCCTGCCTTTTCCTTTGGTAACCATAAGTTTGTTTTCTATGTCTGTGAGTCTGTTCTGTTTTGTAAATAAGTTCATTTGTATCATTATTTTTAGAGTCCACCTATAAGTGATATCATATGATATTTATCTTTCTTTGTCTGACTTCATTTAGTGAAATAATCTCTAGGTCCATTCATGTTGCTGCAGTTGGCATTATTTCATTCCTTTTTTTATAGCCAAGTAATATTCCATTATATTCATTCATCTGTCAGTAAATGCTTAGGTTGCTTCCATGTCTTGGCTATTGTAGGTATAGTGCTTCTGTGAATAGTAAGGTTCATATATCTTTTCAAATTAGAGTTTTTGTCTTTTCTGGATATATGCCCAGGAGTGGGGTTGCTGGCTCATATGGTAGCTGTACTTTTAGTTTCTTAAGGAACCTCCATACTGTTCTCCATGGTGGCCGCACCAATTTATATTACCACCATCAACGTAGGAGGGTTCCTTTATGTCTTGCACTTTGTTTCTGTAGACCCCATTCTGACTGGTATGAGGTAACTCTTCATTCATTAGTTTTGATTTGCAGTTCTCTAATAATTATATGGGGCTTCCCAGCTGGCACTAGTGGTAACGAATCTGCCTGCCAATCCAGGAGATGCAAGAGACATGGGTTCGATCTCTGGGTTGAGAAGATTCCCTGGAGTAGGAATTGGCAACCTACTCTAGTATTCTTTCCTGGAAAATTCTATGGACAGAGGAGCCTGGTGGGGTACAGTTCATGGGGTCACAAAGAGTCAGACATGACTGATCACAATAATTATATAATTATAATACAATAATAATAAGATGCTTAGCAATGTTGAGCATCTTTTCATGTGTCTGTTGGCCATCTGTATGTCTTTGGAGAAATGTCTGTTTAGGTCTTCTTCTGTCCATTTTTTGATTGAGTTGTTTGCTTTTTTGATATTGAGCTGTATGAACTGTTTGTATATTTTGGAGATTAAGCCCTTGTTAGTTGCACTGTTTGCAAATATTTCTTCCTAGTTCAGAAGTTGTCTTTTTGTCTTTTTGTTTGTTTGGTTTTCCTTTGCTGTTCAGCAACTATTATTTAAGCTCTTTGTTTGTGTCAGTTACTGGAGCAGTTCCTGTGGATGGTGACAAGATTCATGCTTCCTGCCTTTCCTCAGCTCATAGTCTAGTGTGAAAGACAATGAAACCAATAATTACAGTGTTATGGGGGAGAGTACAACAATGGGACAAGTACGGAGCACTCAGAGATGTCCAGCAGGGTCACTGAGCCCAGACTGAAGGGTGCCATCAGGGAAGGCTTCCTGGAGGAGGTGAGGTTGAAACTCACTCCTAAAGAAAGAATGGTGTGTGTTAGACAAAGAAGACGTGGAAGGATGTTATAGGCAAAAACTTAAGGTGAAAGAGAGAAGATGGGGAGCTCCTTTCAAGAGAGCCTGTTACATCTTGGCTGTATCTTTGCACTCCTTACAGCATGCTCCTAACTTGCCTATGATCATACACCTAGGAACCAAAGCTGTTTGACTCCAGAGACAATGCTGTTAGCCTCCGCTCCAAGTTCCCTTTCTCCCTCTGAACATTGCCGTGTCCGGATGTGATGCCTGTAATTATTGCCATTCTCTCAGCACCACAAGAGGAGCCAGCTTGAGGGCAGCATGGATTCACTGAGGATGGGCAGTGGAGAGATGTAAAGAACCCGAGTGAGTCCTTGGTGATATTGTGCAGCTTCTGGATCAGGGGTTGAACCCGGTCCCTCTGCAGTGAGAGCGCAGAGTCCTAACCACTGGACCACGAGAGGATCCCCTCACCCCCTGCTTCTCTTAAATAATATAATGTTTTAGAGCGTAAGGTTGAATGCCTGCTCTGCCTCTCACCCATCACGTGACTTTGGGGAAGCTAGCTTTTCTGAGTCTTGGCTTCCTCATCTCTGCAATATGGATAATAGTAATTGATAATTATGGTACTTCCCCAGCAAGTGAGTTTGTAAAGACTACATGTGTTAATGCATGTCATGAGCATATAATAATGCCTGGCCTTCGGAAGTACCAACAGATGGAAGCTCTTCGTATTGCCAACACACATTTCTGGAGTCGGCTCACACTCCCAGCCTTTTCAAGGCTCTCAGTTAATAACAGAGGGACTTGGGCTAATCACAGTGCAGGTCGATCAGCATTGTGATAGAGCACAGAGCGGGAAGCAGTTGACTTTTCCCAGGGAGCAGGGGAAGGTCCACAGAGGCCATGTGTTTGATCAAGGACTGAAAACATGAGTGGAAGTTTAAGAGAATGGAGCGGGAGGAGAGGCTTTCCTGGCAGTGAGAGCAGCCTGAGCAAGGCACGAAAGTGTTCCAAGTATGTCAGAAAGCTCAAGTGGCTGGTGTGGTTAGAACTCAGATGTGGGTGCACGTGTATGGAAAGAATGTCCTGAGGCTGGACATATGGCTGGGGACCAGGTGTGGAACCCAGACTTGGGGCTTTGCTGTCACTCTTAAAGGTGTTCCACGCAACCACAGTCCTAAGGGATGCTGCTTGAAACTAGGATTCCATGGTGGTCAAGTCAGGTATGGAGAAGCTGCAATATTGCATTCCTGCAAAGACTGATGCACAGAGCGTCATAAGGACACTGACAAGTCCTGTAGGAGCAAAACCTGTTCAACTTGGTTGAGTGCAGTGTTTTACAAACTTTTTCACAAGGAGCCCTTTATCCACTGAACATCCTTTCCTGCAGGTCACACTTTGGGGAGATACTTTGAGGCATTGGGGAGCTGTCAAAGGTTTGAAGCACAGGAGTGAGGGATCAGTTGTGTGTTTTCCAGAGATTCCTTCTAATTATTTAAACAATAAGGGCAAATTAAGTCACAAGTAACCTGTTTCAAAGGCTTATCTGGCTCAGCTGAGGATCTTTTATTTTAAACGGGCGACTCCTCTTGGCTGTGTCCCTCTTTGAAAGTCTTCTACCTTTCAAGTGTCCGAAGCAGAGAGACTTGCTGAAACGTCCTGTAGGTTTCCTTCTGACCTTTTTGCTGTGGCTCTTTAAAGCTGAAGGTTAGATAATTCAGGCTCAGCACTTGGATTGACACTTGAAAGCTATGATGGGGCTTTTTGAGGGTTAAAGGTTAAAGTCAGTGGAGCTGCAGTTTGACTTGGAAAAATTGTTTTGAAGTTTTTTTCTTTTCATTATTTTTCTTTCTCTTTTCTCTCCTTCTCTCCACCCCCCTTTCTCTCTCTGTCTCTCTCTTAACAGAAAGACCACTTTAAAATGATGCTTTCCAACTTGGCAAATACTGTTGAAGGTAGAATATGTGATAGGTAGGTTCCTTTAGAAGGTTTTGGCAAAAGCTGAAATTTTTCAATCACTTGTAAGGGGAAGAGGGAGGGACCGTATGAAAAATACAGATTTCAGGGAATCTGCAACTTGAGTAATATGGATGAGCAGTAAAGTTAGAAAAATATAGGCCTGGGAGCCTTCACATTTTACATGTTCAATTTACAGGTCCTCCCTAGAAGGGACTCTCCTCCTATCCATCTCCTCACAGTGCTGCTCATCCCTGCCCAGTCCGCAACCCCAGGGTGCTCCCCTGAGGTTTCAGAGCAGGCCCTACCCTAGTCCACACAGACTCTGGCCCCACCACTGGGATCTTCACTTCCTTTCCTTGCTCCCATTCTCTTGCCGCAGCCACTGTTCTTGCTGCTGTGGGCTGAGGATTGAGGCCCAGGAGCAACATCAAAAACTTGGGGGTGATGGAGGTGATGGTGCGCATTCTTAGGGATTCATGCCTTTGGTGCTGGTTTGGCCCTACGGTGCTATGAGTCATCCTGCTTTATGGGTATCCGGCTTCCATATAACCTCATGCTGTAGGATGGGAATGTAGGGAAACTTGCTCTTTGGGGTCCCAGGTGCTCCTCCTTTTTTTTTTTAAATAGGGGCATAGTTGTTTTATAATGTTGTGTTAGTTTCTGCTATACAACTAAGTGAATCAGCTTTACGTGTACATATATCCCCTCTCTTTTGGACCTCCCGCTACCCCCCGCCCCATCCCACCCATGTCGGTCGTCACAGAGCACCGAGCTGAACTCCCTGCACTCTACAGCACTCGCTATGTGTTTCACACATGGCAGGGCACATGCATCAACCCCAATCTCCCAATTCATCCCCCTACCTCCTGCCTTGTCCACACGTCCTTTGCTATGTCTGCGTCTCTTCTGTTCCTTCCTCTTCTTTTCTGACTGTGTTCATCTCCCCCATCTTTTTTTTTTAACCTCTTCATCACTGGAACATTGCCTTTGTCCTCCACATTGTGACAGATTACCTTCTAGGGCTAGGTCATTGGTGACAATACTGGTGGGGACAAATCTTTATGACTGTTTTCAGCCACCAACCTCAACTCTGCTCTTAAAGAAAACATCCCATCTCTTACCATACTGGGATCCCTACTTAGGAGGCCTAATCTTGTTCCTTATTCTAGAGAACTAGCTTAGTTCTGGAGAGAAAATGCTTCAGGCCAGGCTACTTATTGAAGAGACTGGTAATAACGTTTCCTCTGAGAGCTATTGCTGCACTGGAGGTTTTGGTCTCTGCCTCAGGCAGCTTCAGTTCAGTTCAGTTCAGTCGCTCAGTTGTGTCCGACTCTTTGCAACCCCAGGGACTGCAGCAAGCCAGGCTTCCCTGTATACCACCAATTCCTGGAGTCTACTCAAACTCATGTCCATCATGTCAGTGATGCCATCCAACCATCTCATCCTCTGTCGTCCCTTTCTCCTCCTGCCTTCAATTTTTCCCAGCATCAGGGACCCCATGGACTATAGAGTCCATGGAATTCTCTAGGCTAGAATACTGGAGTGGATAGCCTTTCCCTTCTCCAGGGGATCTTTCCAACCCAGGGATTGAACCCAGGTCTCCCAAATTGCAGGTGGATTCTTTACCAGCTGAGCCACAAGGGAAGCCCCTTAGAGGGCTTGGGCTTTTATAACAAAAAGCCGTAGACTGGGTGGCTTAAACTATAAGGAGTTATTTCTCACAGTTCTAGGGGCTGGAAAGTCCAAGACTGAGTGCCATAGGATTGGTGTCTTGTGAAGACTCTCTGGGTTGTATGCAGTCACCTTCTTGCTGTGTCTTCACATGACCTTTCCTTAAGGCATGTGCCTGGAGAACCGCTCTTGTGTCTCTTCTTGAAAGTGGAAGTGAAGCTGCTCAGTCATGTCTGATTCTTTGCGACCCCATGGGCTGTAGCCTACCAGGTTCCACTGTCCATGGGATTTTCCAGGCAAGAATACTGGAGTGGGTTGCCATTTCCTTCTTCAGGAGAACTTCCCGACCCAGGGATTGAACCCAGGTCTCCCGCACTGTAGGCAGACGCTTTACCATCTGAGCCACCAGGGAAGTCTTCTTGTTAAGAAGTGTCTCTTCTTATAAGAGGACTAATCTCATCATGAAGGCTCCACCCTCATGACCTCATCTAGATCTAATCACCTCCCAAAGGCCTTATCTAGAGCTACCATCATATTGGGTCTCAACTTGAATCTTGTGGGAACAAGATTTCAGTCTGTAGCAGTCTCCAAATCTGTGTCCCAAATATAGCTCATCTATAAGAGAACTACTGTTAAGAATCTGCCTGCCACTGTAGGAGACTTAGGTTTGATCCCTGAGCCGGGAAGATCCCCTGGAGAGGGAAATGGCAACCCACTCCAGTATTCTTGCCAGGGAAATCCCATGGACGGAAGGCCCTGGTGGGCTACAGTCCATGAGGTTGCAAAGAGTCAAACATGACTTATTGACTAAACAACAACCACAGCAACAAGAGAGCTCATGCTCTCCTCCATGCTTTGTTTCTGGACTGTCACCCTGAGTGATTTTGTCCAGCCACATGACCTTCAGTGTTGACTGTGTTCCTGATTTGTGAGCAACAGAAAAGAACTCTAGCTGCTCTAAGCAAAAAGCAAGTCTATTGAAAGTCTATTGCGGTGCTCCCAGACTATTGGGAACTGGGAGACCAGGCCTTAAGAAAGAGGTGGGGTTTTGAACACAACCTCCATCTTCAAGGCATTTGCTCCAGTTTCAAAGCATCTGTAGTGAGAATCCGATAGGTCCAACTTACATGGGTGGGTGGAGAAGATGGAAAAGTCATCAATACCCCCATCCCTTCCCCAGCTTAGCTGTTTTGATCAGAGCTGCAGTGGATGGGGAATTAGCCTTCTGCCAAGACTATCGGAGAATTCCAACAAAAGGGAGATCTAGATGCTCTTTGGGAAGAAGGTGGAGGGTTGGAATTCAAACCACAGGGCAATAAATAGGCACTATACTATTTGTTTGCAGAAGTCTCCAGTTTTATACTTTTAGCCCTGAGTCTTGTCCAATGGCTGACTTGACAGTGCCACTGGATGTCTCATAAGCATGTTAAACTTAACACGTCCAAAATAAAACACTTGGTTTTTGTCTCTTGCTCGAATCAGTAGTACCTGCTCCCACCACCTTCCTCATTTGAGTCAATAAGACCACCATTCATGCAGTTTCTTAGACCGGAAATCGAAGTGTCAGCTCCTTTCCTTCCTTTCCATCTGTCCATTGGTGGTTCTATAGGCTCTACTGAAAATATAGCTCTCCACTTATCATTGCCTCTGTTGTTAACATCCACACCCAAACCACCACCATCTCTCACTAGA
This sequence comes from Odocoileus virginianus, assembly GCF_023699985.2. Taxonomy (NCBI): domain Eukaryota; kingdom Metazoa; phylum Chordata; class Mammalia; order Artiodactyla; family Cervidae; genus Odocoileus; species Odocoileus virginianus. The sequence continues at coordinate 87,400,918 of NC_069678.1, forward strand.
CTACTTCAGTAGCCTCTGAATTGGTCTTATTGCTCCTCCTCTTACTTTCCTATAATCCATTCTCTCCACAGTGGCTTTCTAAAGCAGCAATCATATCATGACTCCCACTAATTAGAACCTTAGTGATATGTAAAAGTTTTCCTTTCCATGGGTAATAAACTCCAAACTCTGCCATGGCTTCAAGGGCCTGTAACTGATCTGGCTCTTTTCCATTTCCCCAACTCCATCTCTTACCAGTCCACCCCCGATTATCTTTTGCATTCCCACAATGCTGGTCTTCTTTCCATCCCTGTAACATCCAGCCTCTGCCTGGCTCTGACCTTGACTCCTGCTTGTTGGAATGCCCCTCCCCCAGATCTTGGCAGGGCTCCTCTTTAAGGCACAGATCTAGAATCAGATGTTACCTTCTCTGAAAATCTTCTGGTCACCTAACCAAAGGTGCTCCCCATCTGTACTGTCTATCATGTAACTGATTTATTGCCATCATAGCACTTCCTGTCTGAAACTGTCTTTGTTCATTTATGTGTTTATATTTTTCTTTGATTGTCCTATTGCTCAGTCACTCAGTCGTGTCCGACTCTTTGTGACCCCATGGACTGCAGCTTGCCAGGTTTCCTTGTCCCTCACCATCTCTTGAGGAGTTTGCTCAAACTCATGTCCATTGAGTTGGCGATGCCATCCAACCATCTCGTCCTCTGTCATCCCCTTTTCTTCCTGCCTTCAATCTTTCCCAGCATCGGGGTCTTTTCTAATAAGTCGGCTCTTCGCATCAGGTGGCCAAAGTATTGGAGCTTCAGCTTCAGCATCAGTCCTTGACTGTCAGCCTCTTATTAAAATATAAACTCACCCAGAGCAGGGTTCTCATCTGTCTGTTCACTGCTGTGTTCACTGCCTAGGACAGTGTCTTGAATATGTGGAGACTCAATGGCTATTGGATATTTGTGAATGATGATCACTCATGCTGCTGTTCTGGGGCCCTCTGAGCCCAGGGTCCCCCTCAAGGCCAAGTCCTTTTGAATATGAGGGGAGGAGGATATGGCCACAGCTCAGAGGCTGGAGCCCAAGCCTCCATCCAACCATGTACTCAGTAGCCCCATCTGGGCACTGTCCCCTTGGTGTTCCTGTGCCAGATAGCCCCGTGGTGTCCACTTCTGCCTAAGCCCAAAGACCAGGTGTGACTTTTACTTCTCTTGACTTCCACACTACCCACACCCAACTGATCACCTAGCCCTGCAAATCAATACAAAAAAGGACAAATAACCCCACAGAAAATGAGAGCAAAACTATAAAAAGATAGATCACAGATGAGAAATACAAATGGCTATAAACCTATGAAAAGATGCTCAACCTCATGGGAAAGAGTTCAATAAAATGAACTTTTTTTGACCCCCCGCCCAGCCCCCAGCCCCCACCCCCCACCACATTAGACTGAGAGAGGGACCTCCCCGGGGGTCCAGTGGCTAAGATTCAATGCTCCCATTGGAGGACGCCCAGGTTCAACCCCGGGTCAGGGAACTAGATCCCACTGCCGCAACTAAAGATCCTGCGTGATGTAACGAAGACCCAGCACAGCCAAATAAATAAGTACATATTTAAAAAAAGGCCGATAGAAATGTGTAAATATGGATAAAATATTTAGTGCTGGGAAGGGGTGAGGGGATGAGTGATGTTGTGCACTGTGCATTGTAGGTAGTAATGTGAGTTAGTTTATCCTCTTTGGACAGCCAATGAGGCACATCTGTCAAAAATCAAAATGCACGTAACTTACAACCCCTCCCCATGCCACCTGTGGTTATATGCCCCAGAGAAATGCTCACATGAGTCACCAGAGAGCACGGATGATCATTGCAACATGGTTTATAAAAGCAAAAGAGTAGGCACAACCTAAGTGCTCACCACTAGGGCAATATTTAAATAAGCTGAGTACTTCCTTCTTATGCTTCAGTGTGGTGAGCCAGTGGTGCAGTGGTTTAAAAAGAGCAAGACACACATTTAAATGCTGATGTGAATATACCTCCAAGAAATACAAGACACAGACAGAAGTTGCAGAATATTGACAGTATAGTCTTATTTATGTAAAAATAACCATGACATATATTTACATTAATAGTTGATGTTTATTTATTAAGTAATAGCTCATATTTTACATAGTGCTCACTCTGTACCAGGCACTTTTCTAAGTGATTCAGGTACATTAACTCATTTAATCCTTATACTAACTCTATCAAGCAGATATGATTATGATCATCAGCCTCATGGAGAGGTGAGAAAGTTGAGGCACAGAACACTTAAGCAGCTTGCCCAAAGCTCCACAGCTAATAGATAATAGGGCTGGGATTCAAAACCAGATTGACTTTCTCTTTTAACTATTGTACCGCTGTGAAGTAGTTGTTATGCTTTTCTTAGTATTATCCTGTTTTTACAGATATGGAAACTGAGCTATGGAGAGGTAAATAATTCACCCAGGCCCCCCAGTGTAAGCAGAGGAGCTAGATTTGACCCTAGGTGTGACATCACCTCCTGTGCTCTTAATCACCATGCCGTCTCTTAATTTTTATATAGGTTTATGGCAAAGGTCTAACTTCCAAACAACTGAGAGGAACAGAGGGTAAAAAGAGACTGTCTCCTTTTCCTCCTCCACACTCTTATTCCCTGTCTTAGATATCTGGTAGGGGCCTTGCCAGTCAGGATAACCATTTGCCTCCTCAACCTGGCAGAGGTGGGGCTGGGGCTAAGACTGGAGGCTGGGATCAGGCTGAACCTGGTTGGTCCCAGAAAGACCATCTTCTGGTGGGCACCCACCCTAGCAGGGGCCTCCTTGGTGTGATTGGAGCACTGAGGGATCAGCCAGGCTGAGCAGATGGCAGAGGGTCTCCTAGAAATGCTATGTGACCCCAGGTAGAGGTGGCCTGGTCCCAGATACTGGGATGCTGAGCAGCCTCGCTGTGTTCTGCATGGGCTCCGAGCCCAGTGGTCCCAGGCAGCAGGTGAAACTGCCTGGTGGAGCTGCCAAGGGGTCTCCACAGAAATCAGTGATGGTTGCTGCATCTCAGCTTGGCAGAAGCTGGGATGAGAGACCACAGCTTTTGACCCAGCCTCATGAGGACATCTACAGGCGCTCTGGGACCAGAAGGATTTTTACATGGAAGTTTGTACAAATAAGCTAGCTTCACCTTTGCAAATACGAAGTGACCCTCCAGACCCCTAGGGGAATGCAGAGGAAGAGTCAGACATATGAGCTGCTCAAGGTCTGGAGACAGAGCTTGGGGTGACCCACCTGGTGGGATCAGTGAAGAGTATGTGAAGGTACCTGGTGGCTCAGTATAAGGGGGCTTTAGCCTTCATAGGCTGGGATTGAAGCCTGATGCTGCCACTTACCAAGTGAGTATAATGCTGAGGAGGCTACTGTGTCTGCTGAGACTCAGTATTCTCATCTGTGAAATGGGGATGATGAAACCACAGTAACTTCCCACCGGACCATCACATAGTTTAATAAATGAGATAAGGAGTGTGGGGCCCACAGATAGAGGAGTAAGCACCAATGCATGTCCGCTATTCTTTGTTTTGAACGTCATTGTCTATTTTTCAACAGATTTCATGGTTTGCGTTCCCTTCATGATCCTCTAAAAAAGTTTTTCGCTGAGATATAGTTGATTCACAATTTTTAAAGATTATATCACATATGTAGTTATTGTAAAATATTGGCAATGTTCCCTGTGTTTTGCAGTATATCCTTATAGCTTATTTTATACATAGTAGTTTATATCTTTTAATCCCCCCCACCCAAACCTGGGACATAAATACCCATGTTGGGTGGTGTGCAGACTCATTCAAACAGACTCTTCCTCTCTGCCCTCAGCATTGGTTACTGGGGACAGCATTGGGTGACAGCCCAATCCAGAAACCTTGGAGCCCTCCTGGATGCTTCCCTTCAACTCACACAGTCCCATAAATTGGCAAGTTCTGTCATTACAGCCCAGTGATAGGCTGAATAATGGCCCCTAAAGAGTGTTATTGTCATTTGGTCACCAAGTCTTGTCCAGCTGTTTACAACTCCATAGACTGCAGCACACCAGTCTCCCCTGTCCTCCATTATCTTTAGCCGTTTGCTCAAATTCATGTCTGTTAAGTTGGTGATGCCATCTAACCATTTCCTCCTCTGCCACCTGCTTCTTGTTTTGCCTTTGACTTTCCCAGCATCAGGGTCTTTTCCAATGAGTGGCCTCTTCACATCAGATGGCCAAAGTATTGGAGCTTGAGCTTCAGCATCAGCCCTTCCAACGAATATTCAGGCTTGATTTCCTTTAGGATTGACTGGTTTGATCTCCTTGCAGTCCAAGGGACTCTCAAGAGTCTTCTCTAGCACCATAGTTTGAAAGCATCAATTTTTTGGCACTCAACCTTCTTTATGGTCCAACTCTCACATCCGTACATGACTACTGGAAAAACCATAGCCTTGACTATATGAACCTTTGTCAGCAAAGTGATGTCTCTGCTTTCTAATATGCTGTCTAGGTTTGTCCTAGCTTTCCTTCCAAGGATCAAGCATCTTTTAATTTCATGGCGGCCCTCACCATCTGCAGTGATTTTGGAACCCAAGAAATTAAAATCTATCACTGCTTCCCCTAGAGATATGTGTGTCCTAATCCTTGAAACCTGTGAATATTACCTTATGTGGCAAAAAGGAATGTTGCAGATGTGATTGATTTAGGAATCTTATAATGGGGAGATTATCCTGGTTTATTCAAGCGGATTCCCCATGTCATCATAAGCATACTCCTCAAGGGAGGCAGAGGGAGATTTGACTACAGAAGAGGAAGGCGGAGATGTGACGATCAAAACAAGAAATTGGGAGTGGTTTGAGGAAGGGGGTCATGAAAACTTCCAGGCTCTACCAAGGACAAAGAAGTGGATTCTTCCCTGGAGCCTGCAGAAAGAACTGGGTCTGCTGACACCTTGCCTTCAGCCCGGTGAAACTGACTTCAGGCTTCTGACCTCCCTCCCTACAAGGGAGCACATCTGTATTGTTTTAAGCCACAAAAAAATGTGTGGTAATTTGTTACAGCAGCCTTTGCAAATTAATACAACCTCCCTTTTCTAAAAAGATGTTTTTCCAACTTGGCCTCTTTTTTCCGCCTCCTTGCTACTCCTCGCCATCTCTTGTTTGCCTCTCTTCCTAAATCTTGCTGCCTCTGTGATGACTTTTATAACATATATGAACAGCGGCCCACCATGCTGAGAACTAAGCCCAAGTCCCTAACAGGACAGTCCAGGAGCGTCCGTGTGACCGGCCTCCTGCCGGCGGCTCCAGCCTCGTCTCCTGCCTCCTCTTGCCTCATTCACTGTGCTTGCGGTGCAGCCATTCCTAACCTGGGCTCTACCTGCTGGCTTCCTTGCTTCCCACCAGACACATGTGGTTAGGATTTAGAAAGTCTGTGAACCCCTGAAATTCAGCTCAAAACTTGTCATGTACAAGTTGTACGCTGTTGGTGGGAATGCAAATTGGTACAGCCACCATGGAAACATTATGGAGATTTCTCAAAAAAGTAAAAATAGAACTAACCATATGACCTGGCAATTGCACTCCTGAGTATGTACCTGAAATAAACAAACAAACAAACAAATTAAAAAAGCAACACGCAGCCAGTGTTCATAGCAGCATTATTTATAATAATCAAGATATGGAAACAACCTGAGTCCATCGACAGATGAATGGATGAAGAAGATGTGATGTATATACCAATGGAATACAATTCAGCCATAAAGAACAAAATTTTGCCATTTGCATAGCATGGATGGACTCGGAGGGCATTATGCCAAGTGAAGTAAGTCAGGCAGAGCAAGACAAATACTATGATACTATATGATATCACTTATATGTGGAATGTAAAAAAATACAACAAACTAGTGATTATAACAAAAAAGAAGCTGACTCACAGTTACAGAGAACAGACTAGTGGTTGCCAGTGGGGTGGAGGGAAATATAGGGGTGGAGGAGCAGGAGGAACAAACTACTGGGTGTAAGATAAGCTCAAGGTTGTATGGTACAACATGGGGAATACGGACAATATTTTGTATTAACCTGTAAATGGAAACTAGCCTTTAAAAACTGTATATAAAAAAAAAAACTTGTCCTGCATGTGTGCTCATGTGTGTTCCTGGAGACACCATCCACAGGTATCTCTGAGCAGCTCCTGTGTCTCTAAGGAGATTGCGTGCCAGTGACAGCTTCTGATTTCTTGTACCTTTCCTGCTGCTTCAGCCTAGCACACCCTCACTCCTGTGTTCCATTCGCCTGAAATGCCTTCCCCCTCAAATCCCCTCATTCTATTCTTGTGTCTACTCTGGACCATCCCCCCCCGCCCCCCTCCCCCAGAGAACCCTGGGGGACACAGTACAAAAGGGAGACCCTCCCTCCCCCACCTTCCCTCTTAGGAACACAGATGAGAAACCTCCTCCCATCTTTATAGAATCTGTGAACCCCAAGGGAGGGACTTGGGGGCTCAAGTTCAAGATATTTTCCCAAAGGACAACATTTTCCTCCCTAAGAGAAATTCTAGTGTCGGCCATTAGATAATAATTTCCCCACCTCATTACGTAAACCACGAACCTGGAAGAAATAAATGTTATAATGCTGATATTAGAGCTATGCTTTGGAGGCAAAGAGAATTGGGTGATTAATTCCAACCTGGAGGATTATGGCAACTCCACAGAAGAAATATCACTGGAGCCATTTCTCACTGAATTATAAGGAGGACTTGGTAAGAGGAAAAGAAAGAAGGGAATGGGAGAAAGAAAGGTGTGGAGGCAGGAGGGGGCTTGGTGTGGGGATGGGGAGTGGTCTTCTGCCCTTTGAACCTTTGGATGTCTGGGCTGAGCTGTGGCCAAAGAGGTTAACTTGAAGAGGTTAATTCATCAGGGGAGGCCCCGCCTGGGGTGCTAGGGAGAATGGACTTGCATGGGCAGTGGAGAGTCATCAAGAGTTTTTGAGCAGGAGAATGATATAATCAACTCTGTGTCTTATTAGCATCTGTCTTCTCAGCCCCAGGGTACATGGCATGTCACAGGGCACAAAAGATGCTTTTGCATGAAGGAATGAATGCAAAGTTGCCTCTGGGAGAATGAACTGAGTTTAAAAGAGGCTGAAGAAGAGGGGACCCATAAAGTACTTTTCTAGTAGTTTAGAGTTAGATGATGAGGCTGATCCAGTCTGGGGTGCTGGGGTGGAGGGCAAGGGGCACTGGGAGGGTTATTGCCAGGAGGGATTAACTGGGTAGGGAGGGGCAGGATGAGAAAGGGGATGTTTGGGGAAGACAGGTTTGTGACCTACGAGAGGGTGGATGGTGGCATCCAGTGGGGGCCGCAGGAGAGGAGAGGTTTGGGGATGGAGGGATGGAGAGGAAAGTGAGGCATTTAGGAGGCTGGTATTGTGAGATCTCTCAGGTGCTAGATTCACAGAGTAGGGGTGGGATGGAAAGTGGGGAGGTGACATCTTAAGTTTCACCAGTGATCTGGGTTATGCACCCTCCTCCCACCCTGGCTTTCTCCCCAGAGAGAAGTCTGCACAGAAGTCCAAGGGCAGGAATCTCATTTGTTCTATCTCAGAACAAACCAGCCCTGAAACCAGTTCGAAGCAGCCATTTTTCATCCCTGTCCTCAGCCACCAGTTCCTCCCGGGAGTCCTCACCCTGTTATCTCTCAGCTTGGCATGGCCATCAGTTTGGGCTGGGACAAGGCACTGTATCTCCTGGAGATTTCCCTGATACGCTATCAGCAAAGGGCTTTCACTTCGAGTTACAGCGTTTCTAAATGTCCTCGAGAGGCACAACTCAGCCTGATGGAATGTTAATTATTTGGAGATGCTGATGGTATTTCTGAATTACAGTTAAACTATGGGTACCCCCTAATGCCTTGCCCCCCAAAATGCCCTAAGAACCCTAGAGCAGGAGGTGCATAGGGAATAGTCATGGCCATTTTGGGATATAGCTCATGTGTCCTGGCGGGGCCCAAGGCAGGGACTGGGGCTCACATAATTTCCTGGGCGTGTGGTGGGTGTGAACTAGTGATTTGATTCTATGTCCATCCATTCATTTATTTACTTACCCTCTCATTTCATAGGTAGTCATAACAGACCCATGCTAGGAATATAAATGTCATCAAAATAGATTTGTGTTATTTTGTGCTCAGGTGGGGGAATAAACAGGCACTTATGAAGCTGAGGGCTGAAAGTGCAAGTGTGGACTTGGTTTAAGAAGAAGAGGTAGCTAGGTTTAAAAAAGAGGTAAAGGATGTTCCAGAAAGAAGATACAGCTGATACAAAGGTCTTGAGATATGAGAGGAGAAAGTGGGATGAGTTCAGGAAGTCAAGAATTTCCATATGACCAGAGCATAGTGTGTACTCATATGTGTGTGTGCGCGTGTGTGTGGCCCTGTGTATTTGCATGTAAATATGAACACAAATGTGCACATACCCACCAGTATACGTGTATACTCACAACATGCATTGGACACATAGGCTTATGTATGTGCGTGCATGTGTGTACATGCAAATGCATATGTGGCTGTGCACACATGTGTATACGTGTGTGTGTGTGTGTGTGTGTGTGTGTGTGTGTGTGTGTATGCGGGTATACATATCTTGGGTAGGGGAACATGAGAGAGATAGGACTGGAAAATGTGGGCAAAAGAGAATTATAGGCTCTCTTCTTCAATGAGTTCAGGGCTTAAGAAACAAAATAGGGATGGGAACTATTTCTTAGGCAACCTCTACTGCCTGTCTGGACCTCTTGTCATCAAATAAACCTCCCCAAGAAAAGGAGGCATTGAAGAGCCTGGCTACACTCGCGGCATGAGTTTAAGGAGGGCAGAGAGTATACTGGATTCTTAACCACTCAGTACATTACCCCGCCCCACATTCCTGTTATTACTGCAGAGGAAAGACTTGCCATATTTCGGGTTCCTGATTTCTACCCTTGCTCTTCTTCGGTTTCACAAAGAGGTACCGAGGTGTGTCTCTGCCTGGGCTGGTTCTCCCAACAGCAGAGAGAGATGTTGCTGAGTGGAAATTTTCCAGACTAGTGGCTGACAACCGAGGCATGCACTTGGGCCAAGGAGCAAATGGGGCCCAAGGTCCTGCTCTGCTCTCCGTGTAGCTCCTGTGCATGCTGGCTAGTTATTGGTGAGGGACACTTCTTCCAGAAGACTGGCATCCTGACAGGGCACAGGTGTTGGGGTGTTACACTGCTCAGCCTCCCCAGCCCCGCCCAGCCACTGGGGACAGTGGCTGATCTCAGGCCGCCTGTGAAGCTTGGCCAGTGGTCCCCACCTTGGTCCTGAGAGAGCCTGGGGTCCATCCTCAATGCTATGCCCTGCCCTCCGAGAGCTGCAGGGTGTGGCCTTGGACCATCTCCTGGGAGCCCACTTTATGTGGGAGGCCACTGCTGCTTCACTGTGTGTTGCTATCCTTGAAGAGATGGGAGAAGAGATACACAAACAAATTAAATACAACGTAGAGTAAGAAATGCCGTAGAGAAGGACTGAGAACATACCTGTAGGTGAAAATGTTCATTGCGGAGCTTAACACATAGAAGGTGTTTAATAATGTTTAATTGAAAAATTTAGGATGCAATGGATAAAAGCATGGATTCTGGTGTCAGATTCTGACTCCAGCAGTGCTGGGAGGCCCAACGGCAATAACAATCATAATAATATTTAATATTTATTGAGCACTTATTTGCAGTAGGTATGGGGGTGGGGAACATAACAGTCACAATAGGAAATATTCATTGAGGGCTTACTAAGTGCTGGACACTGGGTTTAAGCTGTTTACGTGTATTGTTTTATGTGATCCTTAGACAATGCCATGAGGTATATGTGCTGGGAAGAATAGTGGCCCCCAAAGGTGTCCGTATTCTCATCCCTGTGAACATCTTCCTTATAAGGAAGAAGTGACTTTGAAGATGTACTTAAAGATCTTGAGATGGGGAGGCAATCCTGGATTATCCAGGTGGGCCCTGTGTAATCACAATTGTCCTTATAAGTGAAAGAAGGAGACCAGAGGGGCTTTTCACTGGCAAAAAGGTAGATATGCTGTCAACTTTTACATAAGATTTGAAAATTGTGTTAGAAAGGAAGATGCAGTGCTCCATTATCAATGTCTGCCAAGGATGTGGGAAGGGAGGATGGTGTATATGAGTTGGTTACTTACCATCCTAAAAGAGACCTAAGTAAGGAAACTAATTTACTCATGCCTTTGCCTGTCCTTCTAACAGTAGCATATTACTCATCATGGACAAGTCCCAGCTCCCAACTGGATACCGGTTTAAAGAAGGGAATCTCTACACCACTGGTTTCCTCTAAGTCTTGGATTCCAGTGCCCACCTGAGCTGACCCAGCGATTTTGTAATTTTCTATTGGAGCTTCCTCAAGGTAGGCTGGTGGTCTGCGGTGAGGTAGTGAGCTGCTTCCTATCAGCTCTGGAATCATGGAGAGAGTGCTGGGCTTGATCAACAAATCTGGGTTCAAATCTTGGCTCCACCATTTACTACTTGGAGTTGGAGAAAGAAGGAGAGAGAGTGTTCTTGGTTGAGGGATGGGTGTAAGCAAAGGCAGAAGCACGACCCATGGTGGAGATGTCATGGCAGATGGGAACCCCCGGGAGATAGTGAAGGATGTCAGCATGGTCCTCTCGCTCAGTCTTGGCTTAGGCTCTAAGACAATTGAGAACTTGTCTTTCTGAACAAGTTGTTGGAGTGCTATGCCATTTCCCTCCCTGGCCCCACCCACAGAGTGGATCTTTATTCTAAGCTTAAAAAGAGGGCCTATATTACCCCTGGAGTTTGAGACATACAGTGAACTGGTGTCCAGCATGGTCTTGAGTATTGTCTGCAGCTGAGAGGCTGGCAGAAGTGGCTGTGGTCACACTCAACTTTCACAGGCCAGAGTGTTGGGAACAGGAGCCCACATCCCATGCACCAGGGTCATTTAAAAACAATTACCACCTGTGATAGTGGTCAATTTTATATGTCAGCTTGGCTAGACCATGGTGCTCAGATACTTGGTCAAATATTATTCTGAATATTTCTGAGTTTTTGGATGAGATTAGCATTGAAATCAGTGGATGTTGAACAAAGCACATTGCTCACTGTAATGTGGTTAGGCCTCATCCAACCAGTTGAAGACCTAGCTAGCACAAAAGACTAGCTCCCCAAAATTTTGCAGCAGATGGCCTTTGGACTTGAACTGCAACACTGGATCTTTCTGGATCTCCAACCTATGAGCCCACCCTGCAGACTTTGGACTTGTCAGTTTCCATGGTCATGTGATCCAATTCCTTAAAATAAATCTTTATATATGAGATATACATATATGATATATGTATATATCATATGGGTTGTGTTCCTCTGGAGACCCCTGACTAGTATCCCACCCATAGGACTTTCTCCCATGGGTGAGGCAATCTCAGCAGAAGAAGGCTGGAGGATTACTCCTGGCTGCAGACTTGGGGGGAAGCAGTCATATGGACCATCCTGTGACTACCCACAGGGTGACTGGTGGGATGACAAACATTGTCTGCATTTAAGAGGGACTGCTGTTTTATCTTCCCAGTGAGAATGTTTTCAAGTAACCCATGAAAGTCGCTTACTCTGAATGTTTTGTGAGAGAAAGAATACATCAGGATATTGGGGTACCTCACAGGTCTCAAGATCAGCAAGCCCAGTGAGGAGTTTCGTGACAGAGGCAGGGATCCAGGTCCGTCCTCTTTCCATCTCATCCTGTGGCCTCTCGTGTTGGTCACTCCGTGGGGTGACTCTTTACTTGCTCACCATTACATGTTGCCTCAAAATGTCTTCCTCATCCATGGACTACTACCCACTACCACCCACCAACCATTGGTATCTCTTAGTTCACATTTTCAAGAGAAATCTGATTGACTGATGGCTAGCCAATGGACTGCCTCCCCCGATCAGGCGCTCCCTTTCCCCTCAACGATAAACTGGGGCCTGGAGGTGGGGTTACCCCGGTAACACATGGTGTCTGGGCTGCTCCTTTCTAGGGCTGCAGTGGAAGTGTGCAAGAAGATCACCAACAGTAATCAGAGGGCTAGCGTGACTGCAGCCTGCAAAACACAAAGATTATACTGAAAGATGGGGCTGTGAGGGGCATTTGGAGCTAGATCATGGGGGGATCTTGAGTGCCATGTCAAGGAGTTTGAACGTTACCTCCTGTGAGCCGGACTGGTGAAGTAACAGTCATCAACAGCTCCATCCCTTCAGATCACTGCCCGGTGGTGGCTCATTTGCCTGGCTAAGTAGTCTGACTGAAAGGTGGCAGATAGCTGGGGAACGCTCTGAAGAATGTGCCTTTTTTGATGGACTCCTGGAATGATGCTCAGGCTTTGGAATGATTCACTTCAAGGACTCTTGGCTTTTGTGTGTTTCAACTCTCAATTGCAACACTCCACTAATGTGGTTTTTTGCATTGAATTAAAATTAATCTAATACTTGACAACTCCGGCTGGACGCCTGCCAAATATGGAGACTAGAGATGCTTCCTGTAAATTCTGCCACAGAGGATTCTTACGATTCAGGGAACATCTCATTTATCTCACTGCTATGCACTCCTGACCCTAATTCTCCGGAGATACCTTCCGTAAGACCCTCTTGCATAAACGTGAGCATGTTCCACAGCAGCTACTTTTTCAAATCTGTATAACCTCTGGGGACCAGGATCATCTGAGGTGCAGGGAGAGAGTCATTTAGATGAGCCAACTCTGTTCAAAGTCAGTCTTGGATTTTTTCCAGTAATAATCTCTTTCGTCATTAATGGCCTGCTGGGTGAATCTTATTATATCTCCTTAAAATAATTTAGATGCTAATATCTCCCAGTGACCATTATGGGGGAACGTGGGGCTGGAGGTGGTGGTAAGGACTGAAAGCTGTCTTCTTTCTACTCTCCTTTTCACAGCTGGAGACCCTCATCTGATGGACTTAGAAAAGCTGCCCTAGCAACTAGGATTTTCATGCCTTTGCCCTCCAAATGCCTTTGATTGGTATCACAAAAGTTCTGCTTTCTGAATGAGGAGCCAGGATTCTGGGTGAGCAACCCCAGGGGATTCTGGGTGAATTTTCCAGAAGAATTCTGGGTAAACAATGGAAGGGAAATTGTATTTTTGATTAGATGTGAGCTTAAGGGTTGGCTAGGGAGGTATAAAAGAAGAGGAGGAATCTGGCAGTCAGGAGATTTGACTTCTGTTCTAAGTGTGTTGGGTTTCCCCGGGGGCTCAGCAGTAAAGAACCCGCCTGCCAGTGCAGCAGAACCAAGAGAGGTGGGTTCGATTCCTGTGTCAAGAAGATCCCCTTGAGTAGGGCATGGCAACCCACTCCAGTATTCTTGCCAGGAAAATCCCATGGACAGAGGAGCCTGGAGGCTATAGTCCATAGGGCTGCAAAGAGTCAGACGTGATTGAGCATGGCACAGCTAGGTGTGTTGCTGCTAGCCAAATTCCTTCCTTCCTTCTTTACTTTGCAGCTATTGATGCCTACTCCATGTCAGGTCCTGCGCTGGTTCTGAGAAAACAGACAGGTCATCATTCTTCTTCAAGGCGATCACCGCTTGTACGCCTTTCTCCTTCCTGAGCCTCAATTTCTTATCTATAGAGGGAGCAGGTGGGAGTGGAAGTTCTCAGAGGGCTCTTCCGAGGTTAGTACTCTGCCATGGTGAGAGCCTTGATATCTGGCCCCTTTTGTTTGATCTCATTCACTAAACTCCACCCACGTACTGCTTCATGGGCCTGGGATGCCGGCTTGCCATCAGCATCCTGCCCTTGAGTTGCTCAGGGTCAGGTAGAGCAGAAACACATGTGAGCTGGCGGCAAACAGACCAATACGTTTGTCCATAGCCTTGTGGAAAAGTGAAGGAGGGAACATATAGCTTTGTTCATGGATGCTGATTGTGAAGCTGGAGGTTTCCCAAGTTTCATGGGCTCCATTCTCCTAGATCCCACAGAAAATCCCAGCCTGATTGCAGCCAACTATTACAATCTTTTAACCAGACAAACAAAGGATTGGACAGCTTTTTCTAACTCTTGGAACTCCGTTTCTGATTCACCTGTGGGGAACTGTGTAGAAAAATTGGCTGAGTCTGCACTGAGGTTCTTGATTTTGAGCACCAGGGAACATGCCACCACTTAAAAGCAAAGTGTTTTTTAATGCTGCTGACATTTTAAGAGAAATATTTCTTGTTGGATGCTGGAGAGTACACCAATGTTGTTTCTAAGAACAGGAGAGAGTGTGAGATAGGAGTATCAAGCTTGATTGTGTAGCACATGGGCCTCTCAAGGCAGAGGGAAGGGTCAAAATGACATCCCAAATATTGTCCTAAGGATGCTGTGTCCATAGTTCTGTCTCAGGCTACCCATGGAACTCTAACTCGAGCTGATTTATCCCCATAGGTCCTGGGAGTTCCTGGCTATCTTGGTTTGGGTCCCCCCTGCCCCAAAAAACAAGGTGTATTGGTGAGGACTCAATCAGAGAAGAGCAGCTGCCACCAGGAAGAAACAAGATGACCATGTTCATCTCTTAGTAGGGTTTGCCTGAACCCCGACTAACACTTTAATACTAAACTTTGTTCTGATTTTTCTTCCTGGAGGATATATACCTACACTTAAGAGATTTGTTACAAAGATTGAATTTTATACACTGTGGGATTCTCTGTAAGTTCTGGTCATATTGCCTGATATTGGAGGTTGACGTCTCGAGGGCAGGCAGCTGGGAAGGGAAGATGGATGGAAAGGGAGGGAGGTCAAGGACAAACTGGGGCCTGCACCCCTGAGCTAGGACCCTGCAAGGATGCCATGAAATTAGGGTATGGGGGGTGGTCTTCTGTTTCAGAGCTAAACACATCCGCCTGACCTGACCATCAGAGATGTGACGTAAGATCCAAGGAGCTGATCCCAGGAAACATCAGTGAGGGATGAAGGTGAGGAAGAGGATCTGGGAAGGAAGAATCCAGACCAAGTGATCCCCCAGAGCGCGATCCCCCGGGAACTCTGGGAGGTAGCCTGAACCCGGCTTTGGAATTACCTGTGGGCTGAGGAAGCTGGGGAATTGTCTCTGATGCTGGTTGAGAGTTGCTTCCACCCAGAGAGAAGGCGTTTGGGCAGAAAGTTTCAGGTGTTCACCTTTGCAGGCTTTGGAGGGTGGCAGGGACGCTGAGGGCAGTGCTGAAAGGACTCCCTCTACACGGGGGCATCACTTACATGATCTCAGCTACCAAGCCCACCATCTTCTCGAGCTCCTGCTTCAGCTCTAGTGGGGGCAGCTCCTTCGGTCTCCTGTGGTCACTTGAAGTGGACAGAGCGACTTCCACATCCACTATTGCTTTATGATGTGGTCCTGAAAGTGGGGCCGACCTGGGTCCACTCTCAGGCCTTTTCAGAGATTCGAGGGTAAGAGTTGATTATGTCTTAATTTGTCTTGTCTGGCTGTCTCCTGAATTCAGCTAAACATGACCCAGGAGACATCTGCCGGTTGACTGCTATTTTCTGAACCAGACCTCTTTTCTGACAAGACCCATTTGTGAGGACTAAGGGTGTGCTCTACACAGCAGACCTGGACTCCACTCCATTCAGGCCCAGCAGGGCCACAACTCAGGTGAGACTTGGAGCCTCAGAGCTCCCAGGATCTCTGCCTCTCAGAGCTAGAAGGGGCTGATCGAGTCAACTCACCTATTGCCCTCACTCTCAGACAGAGAAGTTGAGGCCCGGAAAGAAGATGGGTTTTTCTGGGGTCACATAACCATTTCATGGGGTCCCAGCTTGTCTGAATCCACCACCAGCTGATTTCCTGTAATGCTGTGCTCTGTACCAGACAAAGTGTCTGGGTGGCTGCTCCTTCAACAGGGATCTCGTCATAAGCAGTTGGGAGATCTCTTTTGCGAGTGACTTTGAACCTGTTTCAAATCCTGGCATTGACATGCCCTCCAAGAGAGAAGAGCATGGACTTCAGATTTGGATAACCTGGGCTTGAATTTTAACTCACCTGTTATGTGACTCTGGGAAAATTACTTAACCTAGGTGTCCCACTTCTTCACCTGAAAAAAGAGGATAATAAAACATATCTTTCAGGATTGTTGTCCAGATGAAATGTGTTAATGTACATAGAACACTTAGCACAGTCTCTCAGACATAGTAATTATTCGCTAAGCAGTGATGATGACAATTATTGTTGTCATTGTTATTGTTAATGTCAAGGCCATTTGCCTCCAGTGTAGGGGCAGCTGATCATGCTGCCTGTATAAGTTTGTCTAATTCAGGTGTTTGATTTTAGGAAGCTCATTGTGACTGTACACCTAAGCCCCACTTCCATCCCTCCAGTATCAGTAATAAAATCGATGCTTTGGTCTCTACCTGTCTTACTCTTTTGTATTCTACTTACTTAGTTCAGATCCTGGATGGGGAAACCAGAAGTATTTATTGGGTCTGCTCAAACCCCAATAATGTTCAGTATGAACATGATGAAAAATTCAAAGAGGAAAAAAATTACCCACAGTTGTGTCATCTGGAGGTAACCTTCTTAAGCTTTTTCTATGTGGGTATATGTATTTTTAACCAAAGCTGTATTATGTTGTAGGTTTTATGTGTACTTTTTCACTGAAAGATGAAATGAATTCCTTTTCAATAAATTTTTTTTTCGACATGATTTTTAATGGCTGAATGTTTTTCAATGGTCGGAGTCTTCTACGATTTAGTGAACGAGTCTGTGGCTGGTGGAATGCCAGGTACTTTCTGCTTGCCTTCAAATTCACTCTTCACTCTCAGTGACCTCTCTGAACTTCCATGGACCCATCAACAGGCTGCTGTGCCCTAAGGCGCTGTGGGTACCCAGCATGGAAGAACGCAGGGCAGAGTGCATGTGCAGATCCTGAGGGCAGACTGGGCTATGCCAGGCGCATGCGTGCTAAGTAGCTTTAGTCCAGGCAGACCCTCTCCTAAACTTGCCTGTTAGGGTGGGAAGGGGAAGATCCCAACCCAGGGATCGAACCCAGGTCTCTCATATTGCAGGCAGATTCTTTACCAACTGAGCTATCAGGGAAAAACCTGAGAAGGGGTCAGGGTCCAGCCAAAAAAAAAAGTCAGTATTATTTAGACATACTTCCTCCATTTAGAACCAAAAGGAGTGAGGAGGGGGGAAAGGCCATGTAAAAAAAACTTCCAAATACTGTCACACACCTTATCATGTTTAATGGTCACAGCTAACCTGTGAGGTAGGTAACATTGTTGGTTCCTACTTTACAACTAAGACTAAAGTTCAGACAATAAAGTATTTGCCCAGAGTTACACAGCTAGTGAGTCACAAGCTTGGACTAGAAGCCGTACCTGACTCCTGACCACAAGTCTCCCCTCTCTGCATGAATCCTGAATGTTTTAAATGTTTGGAGTTTGAAGGAAGGTTGCCAGGGTGTGGTGGGCCAGACTCTTGGCAATTCTAAGGCCAGGCTGCCCAAGAACCCAGGGAGAGGGGACAGTAAAGGTTGTGAGCAGAAGAGCAACTCTTGCTCAGAATCTGTGAGGGCCGCCATCTGAGGCTCCCAGCAGCTCTGGCACCCACCTCCAGCCCTGACCTTACCTCTCCTGGTTCCCCGCACGCCCCGTGCCTCTGTGGGTGCTCTTTCCTCTTCCCAGGATGCCTTCTCTACCTAGCATCCCTTGTGGGCATTTTCTGCCCCTGAAGGAAAAATAGAAATGCTCTCCTCTCCACAAAGCCTATCTTGACCCCTTCCTCTGAATCACTCTGATTTCTATGTGGAAGTGAACCACGAACCCCACCAGAGCCTCCGGCAGAGCCCTTCCCCCTGGCTTCAACAGCAGCAGCTTGCCTCTAGAGGGTGTGCAGCTGTTTGTCAAATCACATCAGAAATAAGGAGTTTTGCCTTTTGACATTGCCCCCTGCATTCCAAGAGCGGGGAGTGGGGGCTCAGGTTCTACTCAAGAGACTGCAGAAGCTCTTCTAGGGAGCCTGCCCACCAACACACACACACACACACACACACACACACACACACACACGGACACAGAGATACTAGCTGCAGTCCCGGCACTGTGTGTACGCAACTTTCACGATGATTTTCCCTGACCCTCATAATAGTCCCTCGCATCCTTCCCCACCTCTCCATCCCTCTAGGTATCAGTTGGCTATTGCCATGTAACAAAGTGCTCCAGACGCTAGTGGCTTAAAATGAAAATATCTTAGTTTTCCTGATTCTGTAGATTGATTGTTTTCAGACGAGTGACTCTACTTCCCGTACTGTCACAGAGGTCACTCCTGTAGCTGCGTCCCATTCCCCAAGATGGTTGGTAATCTAGTTTGAGCTTCTCTATGTGGCCGCTGACCTCCAGAGGGGAAAATGCTAACTCTCACAATCACAGGAATTAAAGCAAATCACAGGTCTACCCAGATTCAGGGGGAGGGGAAACCAGTCTCCACCTCTTGACGTGAAGGGCAGCTAAGCACAGAGGGAGGGGAAGAATTGTTGGAGGCCATATTTGGAGACTGACTCCCCTCCCCTCCTCTGCCTCAGGCTTGGCTTCATCCTGAAGCAGCCTCTTAACTGTTCCACTGCTCCTGTCCCTTCTCCACTTCATTCCTTAACCAGAGGGATCATTCCAGGATACACATCTCAGCACAGGACTGTCTTACTCTCCTGTGGTGGCTCCAACTGTTGTAGACTTAAGTTCAAGATCCTCAGCCTATTAGATTCATCTCCTAGGTACCCTGAAGCCTCAGAGGTTGTTAATTTCTTCTCGATTAAGTCTTACCCCTGGAGTGCAAAGTCAAGTGGGCCTTAGGAAGCATCACAAAGAACAAAGCTAGTGGAGGTGATGAATTCCAGTTGAGCTATTTCAAATCCTAAAAGATGATGCTGTGAAAGTGCTGCACTCAATATGCCAGCACACTTGGAAAACTCAGCAGTGGCCACAGGACTGGAAAAAGTCAGTTTTCATTCAAATCCCAAAGAAAGGCAATACCACAGAATGTTCAAACTACCATACAATTGCACTCATTTCACATGCTAGCAATGTAATGTTCAAAATTCTTTAAGCTAGGCTTCAACAGTATGTGAACCAAGAACTTCCAGATGTACAAGCTGGATTTAGAAAAGGCAGAGGAGCCAGAGATCAAATTGCCAACATCCACTGGGTCATAGAAAAAGCTAGAGAATTTCAGAAAAATATCTATTTCTGTTTCATTGACTATGATAAATCTTTTGACTGTGTGGATCACAACAAACTGGAAAATTCTTCAAGAGATGGGAATACCAGACCACCTTGCCTGCCTCCTGAGAAATCCACATGCAGGTCAAGAAACAACAGTTAGAACCGGACATGGAACAATGGACTGGTTCAAAATTGGGAAAGGAGTACATCGAGGTCTATATATTGTCAACCTGCTTATTTAACTTATATGCAGAGTACATCATGCAAAATGCCAGGCTGGATGAAGCACAAGCTGGAACCAAGATTGCTGGGAGAAGTATCAATAACCTATACAGATGACACCACCCTTATGGCAGAAAGCAAAGAGGAAATAAAAAGCCTCTTGATGAAGGTGGAAGAGGAGAGTGAAAAAGCTGGCTTGAAACTCAACATTTAAAAAATGAAGATCATGGCATCCAGTCCCATCACTTAATGTCAAATAGATGGTGAAACAATGGAAACAGTGACAGACCTTATTTTCTTGGGCTCCAGAATGACTGCAGATGGTGACTGCAGTCATGAAATTAAAAGATGCTTGCTCCTTGGAAGAAAAGCTATGACAAACCTAGTTTAGTTCATTTCAGTTCAGTTGCTCAGTCGTGTCTGACTCTGTGATCCCATGGACTGCAGCACACCAGGCTACCCCGTCCATCACCAACTCCTGGAGCTTGCTCAGACTCCTGTCCATTGAGTTGGTGATGCCATCAAAACATTTCATCCTCTGTCATCCCCTTCTCCTCCTGCCTTCAGTTTTTCCCAGCATCAGGGTCTTTTCCAATGAGTCGGCTCTTCGCATCAGGTGGCCAAATTATTGGAGCTTCAGCTTCAGCATCAGTCCTTCCAATGAATATTCAGGACTGATTTCCTTTAGGATTGACTGGTTTGATTTCTTGGCTGTCCAAGTACTCTCAAGAGTCTTCTCCAACACCACAGTTTGAAAGCATCAATTTTTCGGTGCTCAGCTTTCTTTATGGTCCAACTCTTGCATCCATACATGACTCCTGGAAAAACCATAGCTTTGACTATATGGATCTTCACCAGCAAAGTAATGTTTCTGCTTTCTTAATATGCTGCATAGGTTGGTCATAGCTTTTCTTCCAAGGAGCAAGCGTCTTTTAACTTCATGTCTGCAGTCACCATCTGCAGTGATTTTGGAGCCCAAAGAAACCTAGACAACATTGGACTCATTGGAAAAGACCCTGATGCTGGGAAAGATTGAAGGTGGGAGGAGAAGGGGATGACAGAGGACAAGATGGTTGGATGGCCTCACTGACTCAATGGACATGAATTTGAGCAAGCTCCAGGAGATGGTGAAGGACAGGGAAGACTAGCTTGCTGTAGTCCATGGGGTTGCCAAGAGTTGGACATGACTGAGTGACTGAACAACAACAGTAATTATATATTAATGGAAATATGGTAGTTATTTGAACAAGTGTCAGGATTATCCTATCAAACTGTACCCCTGCAGGGCAGGGACCATACCACTCATCTTGCCTCCAGACTATGCATCCATAAATATCTGTCTAGTGAATGAGTTTAATCCCTAGAGGAAGAGATGAAGAGGGTGAGGATAGAGAGATCTGAGGGTTTGCCCAAAGTCATGCTGCAGAATTGGAATTTGAACTTGAATCTATTTGAACTCCAAGATCAGTTCTTTCCTCACACATATCAATTAGGTTACTTTCAGCTATGAGAAATAAAAGAGTCAACCCAAAAATGTTTAGGCAGGTAGATAGTTTAATGATTCATAAGAAGAAACCTGGAGTTAGGGCAATTTCAGGGTTGATTATTTCTGTCCTCTACTGACCTCACCAGGGACTCAAGTTCTTGTCATGCCTTCTCGGCTGTTTTCCTCATGGTCACAGGATAGCTGCAGCAGCTCCAGGCATCTCTCTTTAAGATCAAAGATCTTAGAAGTCCTCCAGCAGACAACCCCCTCTCCCTTCATATGTTGGTGTCTAGAATTACATTATATCCCTATTCCTAAACAGTCATTAACTGGAGAGATATAATAGCTTCAACTGGCTTAGAAAAATCAAAATATACTTGCATGAGTTTGTAAATTCCTGATACCAAGAAGAAAATCTTCTGTAAGCAGGGAGGGGGGAATGACATTAGGTAGTCAACCCACACACAATGCCACACCATACCCAGACCTGCTATGCTCCCAAGGAGGGCTCAAACCTTTGAGAAATAACAGAAAATGTTGTCAAAGTTAAAGATCTTTACCTGCTTTCCTGCCTTCCTTCTGTGTCCAGGGAGGCTTGGTTTGGCCTGGCCAAGGAGACTGAGCTGCCACTCCCCTGAACATACCTCCTGGGTACAAACGGAGGAAGGCACTTTTCTCTCTTGGACCTACACATCTTTAAGAATAAAATCTTCATTTCTCTTCATTCTGCCCCGCAGTCTTGGAGGTCACAGTTGTCTCTAACCTTCCTTATCTTCTCCGGCTTACACACTTGTCAAGTGAGGATTTTGCTTCCCTTCTCTGCTCAGATAACAGGTGATATGTGAGGGGTTGGCGTCTTTAAGAGCGATTAGTTCGGGTTTTATGTGAATATATTTTAAGGATTTCAAGATTAAACTTTTCCTCCTTCCACGTAATTCACTTTGGAGAGGCAGCTTCATGCCTATTTTATTTCGAAGTGAACTCAGTCTTGTACACAGAAGATCCTTACAGCCTCTGTGATCGTGTTCGATCTTCCCAGGAGGCAGTGTACAGTACTGGTTAAAAGCTCAGTTTCTAGATTCAGATCTGAATTCAATCCCTAATGCTGTCACTTGTTACCTGTGTGACCTTGGACAAATTGCTTCAGCTCTCTGACCCTGAGATTCCTTAAATGGGTCCACTGATGGCCTCACCTCATCGTGTTGTGAGGAGTGAATGAGTTACCATGAAATGCCATCCCTTCTTAGTGTTACTGAAGGTGGTTTTCTCAGTTGGGGCTTCCCTGGAAGCTCATACAGTAAAGAATCCGCCGTTAATGCGGGAGACATAGGGTTCAATCCCTGGGTCGGGAAGATCCCTTGGAGAAGGAAATGGCAACCCATTCCAGCATTCTTGCCTGGGAAATCCCATAAAAAGAGGAGCCTGGGGTCACAGAGTAGGACATGACTGAGCGACTAACACAGCCAAGGAAGGGAGGCAGTTCTTACAGGGCAAGACCCCTCCTTCTTTCCTTCTCTCGTTCTTCTACTTTCTTTCTTCATCAAATATTTATTGACCTCTATTATGAATGAGACACTGCTTGGAATTAGGAATACAGTACAGAGAAGAACAAGATAATGCTGCCTCTGCCCTCCGCAAGCTTATAGTCTAGCGAGGAAGACATCTATAACAAATGAATTTAAGAACAAGGGCAATAAATGTTCCACGAGGAAAGGTAGGCATTATAGAAAGTAAAACACAGAGCTCATCTGGGACCCAGGGTGGGTGAGTGATGATTAGGTAAAGCCACATAGGAGTAATGGTATTTATTTATTTATTTGGCTATGCCGGCTGTGATGTGCAGGACTTTGACCTTCATTGAGGCATGTGGGATCTTTAGTTGAGGCATGCAAACTCGTAGTTTTGGCATGTGGGATTTAGTTCCCTGACTAGGGATTGAACCTGGGCCTCCTGCATTGGGAGTGCAGAGCTCTAGCCACTGGACCACCTGGGAAGTCCCAGGGCTAGTGATATTTAAGCTGAGCCTTAAAGGATTGCAGAAGAAGTGGAGATTTGGGAAAAGTGTTTTAGGCCGAGGGAACAGCATGTGCAAAAGTCCAGAGGTGAGAGAATGGAGAATGTTTAAACTGAGTGAAAAAAATCCAGTATGGCTCTAATGGAGAGGGGCAAGACTCAATCAGGGGGAGCTCTGTGGGTCACGAAGGAGTTCAGTTTTTTTCTAAAGTGATGAGGATCTTTGAAAGGGTTTTAAACAGGAATACAGTCAGGTGTGCATTCCACAGATTTCTCCTGGTTGCCTCATAGAGAATAGAGGAAGTGAGTGGTAGTGATAAGGGGAGGAAGGGAGAGAAGTTAGGCGGCAGCTACAGCGGTTCGGGTGGGAAATGATGGGTGTGTGGCCTGGGATGTGGACAGCTGAGATGTCACCTGAGTTCTGGTGAGTTACGGTGAGGACAGTCAACTAAAGGGTGCACTGGAAATGGAGACCCCGTGACAACTTCCGTTGCATCTCTCCTTGGCCAGCAGTTTGCATCACTGGCTAAATTTTCAGGCCTGTGGAATCCCCTGCTGGCCCAGTAGTTGGGAGTTTGCCTGCCAGTGCAGGAGGTGTGGGTTTGATCCTTGGTGCTGGAAGATCCTACGTGCCGTGGAGCAACTAAGCCTGCGTGCCACTACTGAGTCCTTTCTCTAGAGCCTGTGCTCCTCAACAGAAGCCTGAGCACCGCAACAAAGAATAGCCCCTGCTTGCCACGATTAGAGAAAACTCATATGCAGCAACAAAGACCCAGTGCAACAAAAATAAATATAAATAAATAAACAGTTTCAGGCCGGACAAATCCTTGTAGGATTTCAGGACCCATTCCCTGTGTTAGGGTCTCCCAGACTTTGTGGAGTGAAAAGGTTCATGGCTTCAGAGAGGCCAAATTACCTCTGAGGTTGAACTAGGTTGATGTGGGGCCATGGTGATTCTGGAGTGTGTGTCCCTTTCTCCACCTGAGTTATACTCACTGGGTGGCAAGGCAGCTCAGCCACCTTGAGCCTCATTGCCTCATCTGAAAAAGGGGAGCAGTGAAGGGAGTTGTGAAAGGGGAAAGAAACTTGCTAGTGTGGGGGCAGGAGTGGGGGAAGCTGGGTTCCCCCTCCCACTGAGAAATAGGGGAAGTTAGAAAGGGAATCAGTCCTGAATATTCATTGGAAGGACTGATGCTGAAGCTGAAACTCTAGTACTTTGGCCAACTGATGCAAAGAACTGACTCATTGGAAAAGACCCTGATGCTGGGAAAGATTGAAGGCAGGAGGAAAAGGGGATGACAGAGGATGAGATGGTTGGATGGCATCACCAACTCAATGGACATGAGTTTGAGTAAACTCTGGAAGATGGTGAAGGACAGGGAAGCCTGGTGTGCTGCAGTCCATGGGTTCACCAGGAGTTGGAAATGACTGATTGAACAACAACAGCTCTTTTCTTAGGGGACTAGAGATGACAGTGGGGTGGAGGTGTGCTTTGAAAGGAAAGAGCAGCAATGCTGTGTGGCTCTGTCCTGCGCTCACCTCTGATCTTCCTCAAACTCGGCAGGCTGACAGCAGATCACTCTGGAGTCCCTGTCATAAGCAGTGTCTCTCCCACTTTGAGTGCAGCCCTGGGGGCCAGGTGTCTGTAGGGTGTCCACTGCAAAAGGACGGAGAAGAGGAGGCCCTGACACCATCACATGGTTCTGAGTGGGGATCCAACAGCCTAGCATGGCTTCAGGCACTTCACAGCCGTCCTCCACCCTCACACCACCTGCCCCCCTTCCCTAGGTGAGATGTTGGGCATTCCAGCTCCTCCAAGCCCCACTTGCCCTCCACCTGCAGTCCTTCACTCAAGTTCTCACTGCCTGGCTTATTCTTCCTCCAACTTCACTTCATGAGCTCCTATTTATCTTCAAGGCCCAACTCAAATGCCACCTCCTCTCAGAAGCCCTCCATCACTCACCCAGGCAGCATGGCTCGCTCTTTGCTCCCTCACAGTCAGTGCTTTAGGCTGAGACTCTGCAACATTTGCTGCCACCTTGGGCTCATCTGCCTTCACTTCCGCTGGGCTGGGAACTTCGAGTGCAGAAATGGTGAAGGTCTTGCCCATATTCCCTAAGTGCAAGACCTGGGCCACAGCGAGTGTCAGCACTCCTTGTGTGAGCCAAACATCCACAGCCTTTGGGTACAGATGAAGCCCCCTTACTATGTAGACCCCACTCTCCTGTGCCCCTAACTGTAGAATCACGAGAACTTTGACCCTGTCTTTTCCCCGCCTCTAGGGTTTCAGCAGGTCTCAGGCCGTCACATGCATTCCCATGGGGTCCTCTGGCTTTTTCTAACCATGGTGCTGTGGCAGCCACTATTTCTGCCCCATCCCCATCCCCGGCAGCACAGTGTATATCTCTGGCTAAGCCCTGCCTCCCCCATCTGGAGAGACTAGCTTGGCCCTGGGCCCTCTGCTGTAGGGGGGCTGCTCTTCTCTGGAGACCACCATCCGTGCCTGCTCAGGACTCCACCTGTCACCCTGCTGCGGGGAATTTTGTCCCCTGGGTCAGGTTTGGCATTTTTAAAAGGGAGTCCAAAGCAGGGGTGCCTGGGCATCGGGGTGCTACAGCTCCTGTGATTTTCTGCCTCCCCGCCTTGCTCTCTCCTGGGGCTGGTTGGGTGGGGGGCAGGTGGGAGAAGCGGCCACCGGAAGCACCCCTCGCTGGTCCTCAGGCCTTTGAAGTGCCAGGCCCTTTCCTGGGTGGACTCTTTTCCTGGATCCATAGGCCCTCCTTGGACTTGACCTCTGCACCAGCTCCCAGACATGCCTGCCTACAGCCTTCGGGTAGCTGTGCCCCAGGTGCTGACGTCCTTTGAGTTCTTTTTCTAGAAGTCTCCTTAGCTGCTCTGTAAGTCAGTTGAGGGAAAGTTGAATGTGTGTGTGTGTGTAGGACTTCTTGGTCATCCACCCAGGCTCTGCTTAGGATCTGCTGCTACCTCCTGTTGAGTGAATGAACACATTGGTTCTGCCCTGGCTTCTCAGGGATGCTGAGTGAACAGCTGGTATGAGTGTGACCACCCCTTCCATCCCGCGGTCCTCAGCTGAGCAGGGCCTTGGCTCTGCAAGCAGA
The DNA here is from genome assembly GCF_023699985.2 of Odocoileus virginianus. Classification (NCBI taxonomy): domain Eukaryota; kingdom Metazoa; phylum Chordata; class Mammalia; order Artiodactyla; family Cervidae; genus Odocoileus; species Odocoileus virginianus. The sequence continues at coordinate 87,426,974 of NC_069678.1, forward strand.
GGGAATTGCCTCGTTGGCAGTGACTGGGGGAAACGCTGCAGACTCTTCTGGGGAGTTTGGTCTAACTCTGCTCATTGATCAAAAATCACTTTTCCTAACTGAGTCAGATGACTTCCTTAAGAACATTCGTGTTTCTACCAATGAATATATTTGCATAATCTATTCTCCGGTGACAACCTTGCCTCCCCACACCTGCCCCACCCATACCCGTGCCTTTCTGCTTCCAGGAAGCCACACAGCTTCCAGGCTAGTTTGATCAAGAGGAGTGAAAGCAAAACCATCTGCTTTCCTTCGACAGCTGATTCCAGCATCGCTGTTGTAAAAGACCTGTCTTCCAGGTGGGCTCGCGATTGTGGGGGGTGATCCTTTTTGCTGAGATGAAAGGGCTCAGCCTGCTACAGAATGCCTCCGCGCCAGCATCAAGCTTCCAGTGACTCACATCAAAGGCCTCCCTGCCACTGCTGGCCCCTTCCAGCTGTGGGAAAATAGGCTTATTAGAAGCAGGAAAGGTACACTGTTTGCAGGAGGTGGTGGTGATTTCCTAGCGTTCATCTGCCATTTCCCTCTCACCTGGAGCTCTCAGGGATCTGGAGGGCCCTCCACTTGCTCGAATGGCTCCTTTGAACGTGTGCATGCAGCCTCCTGAAAAAGAGCAGGGTGACTGTCCTTTCCCTCCCCACTCTCCTTCCTCCTCTAATTAGGTTGTTACCATTCAAGCAATATCTGCGGCTTGGATAGAGACTAGCCGGGGCACTGTTGGCAGAGGCCTCTGCATAATTGTGTTGATTAAGAGGTACAAGCCTGGAAATGTTGTCTTCCTTCAAGATCAAGTCCCTGTGTCTGTGGGAACCTTGATTTTCTGGGCCGATTTGTTTGTGTTGGCCTAATTGCTCAGGAAGGGCATTTTCCGCAGAAGTTTCAGCCTAGATGATCTGCAGCCTGTGCCCGGGGCTCCCGAACAGGCGAGAGTGGGAGGAGGTCACAGATCTGGGCATCTGTCCTGCGGTGGCGGCCGGGGAGCCCTATCCTTCAGTCAGTGTCTTGGGGTGGGACAACGTTGGCGCCTAGCTGGGGGTGGACTGGAGAGGCAAAATGGGTCAGGGCAAGACAAACAAAATGATCCCCAGGTCCCTGAGTTCTGGCCTCCCCACTAAAAGTCATGGCTATGTGGGGCCCTGGAGAGAATTCAAAGAAAGTAAGAACTCTGGGTCAAATGATATTAGGAGAATTTTTAAATTTCATGTGGCTTATAGCAGTTGGTACTCATCCAATGTCTATATTCCCTCCCAATGTAAGAGGAAAATCCAACTCCCTTGCAGTTGGATTGGGCCATGTGATGACTTCTGGCCAATAGACTTTGAGCAGAAGTGACACCTGTTGGGTGTGTGTGTTAAGTCGCTTCAGTCATGTCCAACTCTGTGTGACCCTGTGGACTGTAGCCTGCCAGGCTCCTATGTCCATGGGATTCTCCAGGCAAGAATACCGGAGTAGATTGCCATCCCTTCTCCTGGGGATCTTCCTGACCCAGGAATCAAACCCGTGTCTCTTACATCTCCTGCATCGGCAGGCGGGTTCTTTACCACTAGCACCACCTAGGAAGCCCTTGTGTAAGTCGCTCAGTCGTGTTTGACTCTTTGCAACTACATGGACTATACAGTCCATGGGATTCTCCAGGCCAGAATACTGGAGTGGGTAGCTCTATTCCCTTCTCCAGAGGATCTTCCCAACCCAGGGATCGAACCCAGGTCTCTCACATTTCAGGCAGATTCTTTACCAGCTGAGCTACCAGGATTGCTTCTGGGCTAAGGTAGTCAAAAGCTGATGTGCTCCCTCCATCTTTCTGCTTCTGCCACAGAGAACTTGGAGCCAAATATTCCAGACAAATGTGGGCAGACTGACTCACATCTGACTTTTTGTAAGAAATAAACATTTATTGTATCACACCTCTAAGATATCATGGTTTTGGCCTTCCTGCAATCTAGCAGAGTCTGTCCTAAGACATGGCCCCCCCCCAAATGCTACCATCACCAGGGAAAGCACTTTGTGTGTGCTATATTTAACCCTGACGCTGACCTAGAGACCTAGGGATTATTCCTTGTTTTTCTGTGTGTGTTTGAAGAGATAGGAGCAGAGAGGTAAAGCCACTTACTCAGATCACACAGCTGATTGCAGGTGGAGTCAGGACTTGAACCCAAGACTGGCAGGCTCCAAAGCCCAGGCTCTTGCCGCTGCTCATTGCGCTGCCTCCCTGGCCCCAGCAGTCCTGTCTGCGACACTCTGGCCCTTGCTTACAGCTCTCCAGCCATGTTACGTTTTCTTTTTTTCCCACTTGGTAATCATCTGAAGGACATTTCCAGCCGGGGACCTTGACACATGCTCTTCCTTAGTTTGGAGCACTCGGTTCCTCCCCAGCCTGGAGCTTCCAGCTTAATACCACTTCCCTGAGGAAGTCTCAGGCCCAGTCTGACTCTGGTCTCCCGGCTGTGGCTCTCAGACCATCCTCCCTTTGGAGCTGTTATCATGCATTTTTATTTGCAGTCCTTTGTCAGTTTCACCTCCAGGCTATGAGGTTGGTGGGTGGGGGCAGGGGAAGGAAGGGGTGGGTGTTTAGTCACAGCTGGATCCCCAGTAGCTTCCCTGGTAGCTCATTTGGTAAAGAATCCACCTGCAATGCAGGAGACCCTGGTTTGATTCCTGGGTCAGGAAGATCCCCTGGAGAAGGATAGGCTACCCAATCCAGTATTCTTGGGCTTCCCTGGTGGCTCAGATGGTAAAGAATCTGCCTGCAGTGCAGGAAACCTGGGTTCGATCCCAGGGTTGGGAGGATCCCCTGAAAGAGGGCATGGCAACCCTCTCTAGTATTCTTGCCTGGAGAATCCCCATGGACAGAGGTGCCTGGCAAGCTACAGTCCATGGGGTCGCAAACAGTCAGACACGACTGAGCGACTGAACACAACAGAGCTGGATCCCCAGTACTCAGGGCAAGAGGCCCCCGCATATCTTCTCCCTGAGTTCTGGTACTCAGTTCTGCCCTTGCTAGCTCTGTGAGCCTCTCTGTTACATCTCAGTTTCTTGCTCATAACCTGGGTCTCAGGCTAAGAGGTGAGTCAGACAGTAGGCTTGCCTTCCCAGGCCTTTGTCTCTGCCTAGAGAAGGTGGGGCAGACTCCTGAACTGTTTGGACAGCTGGCATTTCCTCTGTACTCTTTGATGGAGGGCCTGGAGCAGAGGCCTGGAGCTTGCCACGCCTTAGGCTGTTACCTGGCTCCCTGGGTGGACCCCCAGCCCACCACCCCTACCCCCACCCCCACCCCCGTGTGACTTAGAGACTCAGATGAATTGGCTGGGCAGAGAGAGAAATTGTGTGCTGACATCTGGCACCACAGAGGTCTCTTCCTGGCTCAGGCAGGAGACACTAATGTTATTAAGTCAGTTTTTAAACTGGACAACATACTTGACATTTCGGCCGAGATGCCTGAGCATGAAAAGCTTCTCCCCTCCCGTTGTGTGTCTCCAAACAGTAACTCTGGAGCAGTATGACTCGACTTAAAAGCCCGGGGCTGTTTGCTCATAATTCTAATAACCATCCAGAATGAGATCACTTCACGTTCACCTTATTTCTCCCCTCATTCATCTTCTCGTCAGGTCGTTAGGATCTCCCTGATTCCTCCCTCAACCTCAATGTTCTATTATTTATATATTATACACTTTTCTCTATTGAGTCTCTGGGAAACAAGAAAATGGCCACAGAGGATGGACTTTCTCCTCTGATGACAGCCTGGGAAACCATCTTTTCTTCATCCATTGATCCATTTTAATCCATTGACATTTGAAAGCTGCCAACTGAAAATACTGCCAGGGGGCTTCTTCTCCTGGTCCTAAGTGGGCTTGGGGCAAATCAGGAGGATGAGCCTGTGACTGCAGCTTGGCAGGAGGGCGGGAAGGCGAGATGTGATCCAGTTTCTTCTGCGGCCCTAATTGGGGCTGTTGGTTGTTTTGTGGGAAGAGATGTTTTCATGGGCGGGTATCTGCTTGGTTTGGCAGGTGGAAAAATTACCATTTAAAGATGACATTTATCTTCATTGTTTGTTGATTTTGCCTGATGACAAAAGACATAGTTGCTTGTTGAAGACAGTTCAAATCTACAAAAATATATAATGTAGAAAGTGATTGTCCTTTATAATTCTTCTGTTCCTAGAGATGATAATAGTCTGAGTTATACCCTAGATTTTTTCCTTATGCATATTTCACTTTCACTGTACAAACATAAGTAAGAATATATAATTACATACAATTATTTTGTTATAAAAAATGTGTTCCACAGACATCCTGGATCCACACTCTATTTCTGATTACTCAATTTCACTAAATTCTTGGGTTGAGGACTGAGGCTAGAGTTGAGAAATAGGGAAGGATGTCCATCACCCACTATGCTGCTAATAAAGGAGATATAATATTTTTTAAGACAGAAAAAAATTTTGTTTATTTAAGTTGTAAAAATATAAATGTTTACAGAAATAAAACTCACCCATAATCCCACGCTAAAACTGATAAATTATTTTTCTACTTTATTTTGGTCCAGATTTAAGTTAATACCCATTATTTTACATTGCAGTTACAATACGTCTACAACACTAAACTCTACTTTGCTAAACAACTGAAAAGCCTTTCTTAGTTATTATACAGAGTTCATCATTATAAAATATGTAGATACCAGCCCAAGAACAAATGTGCTATACTTTTAGGAGATGAAATATTAATGACTTGTGTTTTAGTCCATGTCAAAATATCCTTTCATCCAGAGGCCAAGTCAGAAATGCCTCATCACTTGCTGGCTCCCTGAGTTTCCCATAGGTACCAACCTCACTCTGTGCATCTTTCTCCATATAGTGTATTGTGGCCTCCAATCTCAAGGTCTACCGTTGTCCAACAGAGAGGTCCCTTGTATCCTCCACCAGGGCCCCTCACAGTTGGTTCTTTAAATCCAGAAAAAGAATACGAAAAGCAAGGTGTCTTTGAGATTTAACACAGTTCTAGAAATTCCTGAATTCCAACTTCTTTCTTTGACATTTCTTCCTGTCTCCCTCAGATTCATATGTTGGAATCCTAGGCCGCCCACTCAGTGTGATGGAATTAAGAGGTGGGGCCTTTGGAAAGGTGATTAGGTCATGAGATCAGGTCCCTCGTGATGACATTTGTGTCTTATCAAAGGAGGCCTGAGAAAAACCCTCTCCCTTCCACTGTGTGAGGATGCAGGGAAAAGATGCTGGTGATGAGGCAGGAAGAGGGCCCTCACTGGAACATGACCATGCTGGTGCCTTGATCTTGGACTTCCAGCCTCCAGAACAGGGAGAAGGTGAATTTCTGTTTATAAGCCACCCCATCTGCAGTATTTTGTTATGGGGCCCAGAAGCAGAGTAAGATAGTCCTCCAAACAATGCAATACTTTTGTTTCCAATGAACATCAGAGTCACATTTTCAACTAGTATTCCTAATAAATGTTAAGATAAGTGATATCTGGTCTTGTCTGCAAGGACTAGATTTTTCACCTCTAAGTTTTAATCTATGCATTGAGGTATTAATTTAATACAATGAATGGCAGAACAGAAGAGTTCATGGTGTTGAGTATTTTCTCCAGGAGAGAAAAGTATTAACCATAACAACAAAATCAGATGAATATGTGCAGATCAGTATGCTTATGAAGTACCTAATGATTGTGATAGTGCATCCTCTGCTAATAACACATTGCTCAAGTGAGAGACATTCTTTGTCAACATTTCACACTTCAGACCACAAACAGGTAGTTTGGAGGAGCGGAAAGAGCTCTCGTATCAGGTTGGTAAGTTGGTTACTGAACCTCAGTAAGGAAGGAATCTGAGCCTCAGTTTCCTTGTTGGTGAGATGCCGAGTAAGTCCTGCTTTGCCTCCTTCTCAGGGTTCTTGTGGAAATCAGGCCAAGTAAGGAAGGTCAAGGGTGTGTATAGATCTTTGTATTCCCGGCTGACCTGGTATTCAAATACTCTTCCTATTTGGGGTGCAGCAGGGAGGAAAGCTCTGCCTCCCCAACAGGAAGGGAGGGGGCTTGGGTACCATGTGCATGGGTAAGCGGTCCATGCTCAGCCCACCACATGCTCTGGCCTAACACAGTGATTGTGGAGTGAGTGATGTCCAGAGGTCAGGGGCAGATCAGAACCTATCCTGGTGGCCGTGGGGCCAGCAGGCAGAGATGGCTCCAGGACTGGCCACAGTTTGTTCTACCCCAACTCCTGGCTTCCTGGATTTTCCCTGCTTTTGAGCCTGCTTCTCCCTGTTGGTGCTGTGAGCTACCAGGCAGTTTTCTTTTGCTGTTTAAAATTATCTACAACCGGCTTCAGTCATTTTCAGGGACGAGTCCTGCCCTGTGGAGTCTGCTGTGAGCTGTGTCCCTGTGAGGCTTTCTCCATGTGCCATGTGGCCCAGTGGGTTTTCCCTTGGAAGGGCTGAAAAATACAGATGCCTGAGCCCTGCCCTGGAGATTCTGAAGCAGCAAGTTGTGGGGGAGTTTTGGGTTAGACGGTTCTTCAAGCTGGAAAAGTCACAGTCTCGGTCCTGCCTCCTCATCAGTCCAAGGCACAAAAAAGCAATGTCTTAGGAAGTGGGCATGGGGTAGGTCTATTACCCGCCTCAATTGCTTGTCCCAGAATCCCTCCCAGCTAGTTAACCTGACATATGAAAACAGCCTTAGGCACAGGGAGCGTCATTACAGCATTGGTGTAATTTAACAGTATGATGACACCCGTGATTGCCCCAGAGAGGCTAGTGGTTAGTTACATAACCCATGGCTCAGCTGCTTGAAGGAATATCATACAACTGCTAAAAGTAATGTTTGGGCAGAGGTTTTCAGTACCATGGGGAAATATTTAAGTTAAATCTGCATAAACAAAAAGACATAAGAAAACCTGTCAAAATATTTATAGTGCTATTTAGCTTTTTTTTTTTTTTAAACAAAATGCAGCTTTCCCTTTCTTTTCCTTTTTCCCTCTTCATGATGTTCAATTCAGTCAAACTAATTTGTGTGTGTAGAGGATTTCTATCGTCGTAGTTACGGGAAAATGCTGACTAAGAGGACAGTGACAATTTTCAGCCTGAATATAAGGCGTGAAATAGTCATGAACTAATTTTTTCCCTCTGGGCCTTTTACTTCCTGTTGGGGTGGCTGTCACCAATGGATGGGCGGGCGGGTGGCATCATGGTTCACTGTGAAGATTGAAAGACCAAGCCTGGAGAACGTCAGGCTGTATGACCGGATCCAGTTACTTAATGATTTCCCTCTATGACTTTTCCAGCTTGAAATAATGAACTGTTTTCCAGCTTGAAATAATATAGATCAAGAAAATAATGAAGAGGTGAAATGTAGTGTCTCTATTCATTAAAAAAATTATATACTTCTAGTCTTAACTCTTTAAAAAATTGTCATGAATAGGTAGAAAGGATTCATTTATGAGTTGATTTCTTCCTTCATCATTCATTGTATGCTTACTGAGAACAGGTCCGGGTCCACCCTTCTTTCCCGTGTATTGTTTCCTAAGGTTAGAGTTTCCGGTGTTTGTTCGGGCTCAGTCTAGCTCTTAGAGGCTTTGGGATTCGGTCTTCACTTACGTGTGTCACGGTTTTTTTGTCCATTGAAGATGTTTTATCCTCCCTTCTCCTGGAGCTTAGCTGAGACGGGCAGCTGAGTTAGGTTAAGTCATCCTTCCAGAAGCTCTGACAGATTCCTGCCCATCTTTGGCAGGGGAATCCTGTCTCAGTCTTTGCAGGGGGAGAAGTTCTGCCAACCCCTCCTTGCCCCTTCAAGTCTGTAGATTAGACAGTTTCTAAAGAATAGGAGATCTGTTCTATTCTGTTTCAATCTACTCCAGTTCAGCCTGTTAAACTGGGCTTCCCTGGTGGCTCAGAGGATAAAGTGTCTCCTGCAATGCGGGAGACTTGGGTTCCATCACTGGGTCGGGAAGATCCCCTGGAGAAGGAAATGGCAACCCACTCCAGTACTCTTGCCTGGAATATCCCACGGATGGAGAAGCCTGGTAGGCTACAGTCCATTGGGCCACAAAGTGCCGGATATGACTGAGCAACTTCACTTTCACTTTCTGTTAAACAGAGGTGTTATAAAAAAAGGAGGAAATCCTGCTGTGGGAACAACATGGATGAACCTTGAGGATAATTATGCTAAGTGAAAAAAGTCAGACCAAGAAAGACAAATGACCTCATTTATATGTGGAAGCTAAAAAACAAACAAGAAACCAACAACAGTAAAAGCAACAAATCAAAACAAACTCACGGGAAAAGAGATCAGATTTGTGGTTACCGAAGGCAGAGGGTAGGGTATTAGTAGTCATTTCAAAGTATATGTAAACACATCATTATGCCCTATACCTTAAACTTACATGGTGCTCTATGTCAGCTATTAATATTTATCTCCATAAAACTGAAACAAATTTAAAATTCAAAATTAAACAACAAAACAGTGATGCTGCCCTGAGGCCTGGCATGGGCTGAGATTGAGGTGGTTATAAAAGAAGGTTAGGTGCTCTGTGTATGTTTGGAGTAGGGTAAATGTACAAGTAGGGAGGATCTAGGAAACCCTCCAAGGATACTGCTCAGCATCACACCCCAGCTTGCTATTTCTGCTCTTGGTTAGTGGTTATCATTCAATCATTCTTTATTTTTTCCACATGTCTACCATGTGTTAGGTGGGCACTCTGCACGTCCTGGTAGCCCAGGGCTGAGAAAGACAGAATCAGAAGCTCACAGTCTTGCCGGGGAGATACATGCATGCATGCTCACTCACTCAGTCATGTCTGACTCTTTGTAGCCTGCCAGGCTCCTCTGTCCATGGGATTCTCCAAGTAAGAATACTGGAGTGGGTTGCCATTTCCTTCTCCAGGGGATCTTCCTGACCCAGGGATTGAACCAGTGTCTCCTGTGTCTCCTGCATTGGCAGGTAGATTCTTTACCACTGAGCCACCTGGGAAGCCCGCTGGGGAGATAAGACGTGTATCCTGAGTTTCTGCTGGTTCTACTTCATAGCTCTTAAAATCTTTCCCTCCCCACTGCCATTTCTTTTCTCTTTTGGATGACTACATAAACTTCCTAACACACCTACCCCTAATCCAGTCCCCACACTCCCATCAGATAGATTTGTCTAAAATCTAGACATGTACTTTCTTGCTCCAAATCCTCCCAGCTCTACACAAGGCGTTGCATGAGATGGCCTGCACTGCCCCTCGCAGTCAGATCTCTTGTTCCAACCTGCTTCACAATCTCCATGGTACTTGTCCTAGGTGCCTCCTTGACCTTGTCCTTGTCATTCTCTCTTCCAGGAAATCTCTCACCACTTGTTCTCCCAAAAGACTCTTGTTCATCCTTCAAACCTCAACTCATGTTCCAAATCATCTGGAAAAGCTTCCCTGACCTCCTCCATTTCATTCATTTGTTACTTCATTCATTTAACTGTTTAGTGAGTATCCGTTATATGCCAGACATGGTGCCAGACATGTGATATAAAACCAGTATAGTATCTGACCTCATAGTATCAGGCTAAGGGATAGATAGAGATGCTCACTGAAAAAGTTTTATAAATGAATGTAGAATTATAGACTGTAATGGCTTCCCTTGTAGCTCAGTTGGTGAAGAATCTGCCTGTAGTGCAGGAGACCTGGGTTTGATTCCTGGGTCGGGAAGATCCCCTGGAGAAGGAAATGGCAACCCACTCCAGTATTCTTGCCTAGAGTATCCCCATGGACAGAGGAGCCTGGCAGGCTACAGTCCATGGCGTTGCAAGAGTTGGACACAACTTAGCAACTAAATCACCACCACCACAGACTGTAATAAACAGTATGACGAAGATGAAAACAGGACACTCCCAGAGAGCATAGCCAGGGTTCCTCTCTCAGAATGTTGTATAGCCACAGGGTGTCAATCCCCACTGGGTGCCAGCCTCTCACCTTGAGGAGAGGGCATGACCGGAAGTGCAATGGGAACCATTTGGATTTGTATGTTAGGCTGGTTCACAGCCAGCTATCTCTGGCTGTGACAATACAGTTCTTTACTGGGTGCTTTCTGGGAGATTCTGCCCAGCTCACAGAGAACTTCCTGAATTTCCCGCTTACCCTTGGCTATGAACCCCTATAGTGTGTCTGGACCATGCAGCGCCCTTCTCAGCCATGGTTGGAAGGGCCAGCACAGAAACCCGATCCAAACTTGGTGATTCACATTCTTTCTCCTCAGAATCTGAGACCCAAAGGTTCTAGGACAGGTAGGAATGGTCTGTAGAATAGACTCGTTGGGAACTTGGGAGCCAGGGGTGGCCATTTCCTTCTGCCTTGCGAACTGAGAAGTACTGGGGAGAACAAACATGGGGCGCAGAACAAGGTCTTTCTTGAGTTCTGGGAAACAATTCCATCTCCTCTGAATGAATTCCTCTTTGCTGCCTCAGCTCAGGTTATGTTGGTCTCTATTTCTTGTAGCTCAAAAATTCTAGCTCTATGGGTCTCAGATAGCCAATCATTGATGCAGGCCAGGTGAAGGAAAATCAGTCACCTCAGCAAAGACTTGGACGGAGCCATCAAGGCACATCAATCAGTGGAGTCAGGTGAACAAGACTGGTGGCTTCTTGGCTAACCTTGAAATGTTCCACTTTTAGTTTTGAAATCTTGTGCCCCTCATACCCACTCCAAAGTGGAATTGCCCAGAGAGCTGAAACAAACCCATTAGTTTGTCTAGTTCTAAGGATTGGTTGGTGCCTGTGTATACATCTCCTGTGTTTTCTGTTTGGGGGAAGGAGGGGTTAGCCAAGCATATGGTCTTGTTCTAAATCTTGCAGGAATATTGATATTCTGTAGATGCAAAGAGTCTATAGAACACACATACACAGATGCATTGTTTGCTAGGTCAAATTTGTCTTTTTCTGTTTCTTTTTAAAAACAAAAAACACACTGTAAAGCAATTATCCTCCAATTAAAAAGAAATTTTAAAAAAATCATGGAGCAGTAGAATGGGGGGATACCTTACTCAATATCTTCAGTTGAGACCAAGTGAAAATATAATGCACAGTCTTTCTGTAATCTCCAATTACTTAACAGGGACCAACTTTAAAGTAAAATATTCCTAAACAAAAAAACAAAAAAAAGAAATGAAAACAAACAAACAAAACAACCCCCACAACTCTCCTATATCACGAAGAAAATTTTTGTGTGTGTGTGATTGGATCTCCAACAGACTTATATGATTAAAATTAGCTGCCTTTGATTTCTGGGATTTACTCTCCTCTTGGGTTAAATTTTAGCTAATTGGTGGCAAAATAAGTCTCCTAAAAGTCAATTTCCTTCTACAGTCTTAGAAAAATAAATGAAAAAAGAGGTCCCATTTCAGCAGCCTTGTTATTTTTCCTACTTGATTTGCACAGCCTTAGTCTTCTGCTTTTGCCCATACAAACCATAACACAAAGGTCACAGAAATCCCTTGGCTTATTTAAATGTGTTAATCACATCATTGATGCAAACAGGGGGTTAACCCAAATATTTCATAGTTTGGAGATTTTCAACTAATAAGAGGAATCAAGCACTGTATTTGGGGAAAGATTAAGGTCACTGGCCCTCATTTGAGTTGATTGGTCTCTTGAAATGAGATGCTAATTGTGAAATTGATAGGCAGATTTCCATTTGATTTTACCCCCAATAGTTTATGTTTGTGATTAAAATAATAAAAATGGAAAATGTCCAGTTCAATCAGCACAATCTCCCATCTATTCTCAAGCAACATAGCCGAAGTGAGATGTATCTGTGCGTGTAAGTCGCAAATTCCTTTTACTCTGCCTCTGCTGGCTGGAGGGAAGGGGAGAAATAAATTGCTCGGGGTCTAGATATGTTGATATCTCCTCTGAAACCAGAGAGGAACAACCACAATGTGAGAATAAAAAAAAAAAGCCAAATAAAGAACTAGAGATATTTTTATATAAATAAAAAATTCTTATTGCTTATAATTAAGGTTATGACTTGATTCACACATGCAAGCAAGCAATACTTACTGAGTGCCTCCTCTGTGACAGGCACTGTTGCAGGCACTGAAAATACAGAGGTGAATATGAAAGTTGGGTCCCAGATCTCATCGAGTTTATTTTCTGGTGAAGTGAAGCCGCTCAGTCATGTCTGACTCTTTGTGACCCCATGGACTGGAGCCTGCCAGGTTCCTCCGTCCATGGGATTTTCCAGGCAAGAATACTGGAGTGGGTTGCCATTTGCTTCTCCAGGGGATCTTCGCAACCCAGGGATGGAACCCAGGTCTCCCAAGTTGCAGGGGATGGCATGATCTGATGCTATTTCTGATGGCTGATAACCCTGCCTGCCTTGGAGGGAGCATGAGTACAAGCAAGAAGACTAGTTAGGAGACTCTTGCAGTGTCCAGCTAAGCAATGCCAGTAGTTTAGACCTGGTGGTGATGGTGGTGAAGGCAAGAAGTGATGAATGTAGTACGCATTTTAGAAGTAGAGTGAAAAGGACTTGCTGATAAATAAGATATGGGGGTGGGGTGTGCTGCTGATGAAGAATAGAGAGGAACAGACACTTTCCCCCACCTGAATTTATGGTGATGCCATACTGCATGCAGGTGGGAAGATTGGGAAGCAGTTAGAAACTCCATGTTGGATATCCTGGCTGTGGGATGCATCCAAGTTGATTGACAGGTTCCTAGTTACTGGTCTCTAGAGACTGCTGGAGAGTTCAATCCTTGACAAGTTCTTTCCTCCATTGACAAGGGAAGCAGACTCATTCTAGCTGCAGGGAGAAGCAGAGAATGATTTGCATGCCAATTTAGAATGGGAAAAAATTCTTGGCCAGCTGATACATTGAGAATCACCTGAAAAAAAGGAACTCAATGAAGATGTGTATGGAAGATTCCAAACCCAAAGACAGAATATGTTCTGGCGAGGTGGGGAGGGAGACTTGCTATATCAAAGAGGGGGCCTGGGGAAGAGTAAACTCCATAGGAGTTTATGACATAGTGCATATATGTCCTTGGGCTGCCTCCACTGTGGGGAGGGTCTTGACTTTGGAGTCAAACAAGTTCTAATCCAAATGCCATCACTTGCAAACTCTGTGTCTTCAGACCAGTTACTGAATGTCTCTGCACATAGACTTTGAAAAATTTTGTCTCTCCTCAAACACTGAAGTTGTTAAGTTAAAAACTAATTTTCTTCCCCATTTTGTATTGAGCAAGGGATATATCAAACTGCAGCTTGAAATGTCAGGTCAGCTTGAGAGAGTGTGACCACATGAATTGAAATAATTGCAGCCAAAAGCAAAGGCAGTTTTCTTCAGGCAGAAGTCTTATCTTGCATGAATGGGTCATTTCAGCTGTGATTTTTAAAACCTTGAGACAAGCTTTTGTGCCCTTGAGGCTGTCTTCTCAGATGCCAGGGTAGGAACCACTGGGTCATTTCCTGGGAGTGTCCCAGGTGATAAACTCAGGGATATCCAATAACCTTGAATACTTCTGTGATTGAGAATGGATCAAAGGAAACGGAAACTCACTCATTCTAAGAATTGAAAGACCTTCACAGCAAAGGCAATGAAAGCAAAAATAAACAAGTGGGGCAATATCAGACTAAAAAGCTTCTGCACAGCAAAAGAAAGTATCAACAAAATGGAAAGGCAGCCTACAGAATGGGAGAAAGTGTTTGCAAAATCACTGATCTTATAAGGGGTTAATATCAGAAATATGTAAAAAATTCACAGAACAGCAAAAAACAAAACAAAACAAACCTCAAACCAATATGATTAAAAAATTGGCAGAGGAACTGAATAGACATTTTTCCAAAGAAGATATGCAGATTGCCAACAGCTACATGAAAAGGTGTTCAGTATCACTAATCTCAGGGAAACGCAAACCCAAACCACAATGAGGTTATACCTCAAACCCTTTGGAATGCGTGCCATTAAAAAGACAAGAGATAACAAGCGCTGGTGGGGATGTGGAAAAAAGGAAACTTTGTGCACTATTGGTGGAAATGTAAACTGGTGCAGCCACAATGGAAAACTGTATGGAATTTCCTCAAAAAATTAAAAAATAAAGCTTTTATTTATTAAAAAGTAAAGCCATATGATCCAGCAATTCCATTTCTAGGTATACATTCAAAAGAAACAAAATATGGTTTCAAAGAGTTATTTGCAGTCCCACATTTGTTGCAGCTTTATTCATAATAACCAAGATATGGAAATAACTAAGCTGTCCATCAATACATGATGGAGAAAGAAGATGTGGTATACATATATACAAGGGAAAATTATTCAGCCATGAGAAAGAAATCAATTCTGCCATTTGAGACAACAAGGATGGACCTTGAGGACGTTATGCTAAGTGAAATAAGCCATGTAGAGAAAAGCAAATGCCACATGATATCATTTATATGTGGAATCTAAAAAAAAATTTAAGTTCACAGAAACAGAGGGTAGAAAAGGGGATTCCAGGAGTTAGGGAAATAGGGAGAAGTTGGTAAAGGGTACAAGATTTTAGCTATAAGATGAATAAGGTCTGAGGATCTAGGGTAAAACATGGTGATTACAGTTGATAACACTGTGTTGTATAATTGAAATTTGCTAGGAGAGTAGAACTTAAATGTTCTCACAGACCAAAAAAAAAAAGAAAGAGAGAGAGATAAGTATGTGAGATAGTAGATGTGTTAATTAAGTAGATAAGGGGAATCCTTTCACAATGTATATGCATATCAAATACCACACTGTACACTTTACATACCCAACAATCTTTATTTTACCAACTGAGCCACAGGGAAGACCAACATACCCAACAATCTTTTATGTCAATTTTAGCTTAATGAGTGAAGTAAAAGTCGCTCAGTAGTGTCTGACTCTTTGCAATCCCATGGACTATACAGTCCGTGGAATTCTCCAGGCCAGAATACTGGAGTGGGTAGCCTTTACATTTACCTTAATAAAGCTCAAATTTTTAAGATACCTTCACATTTTAGGAAGACATATTCAGTGCTTTCCATGTCCACATTCTAGACAAGCCTTTAGCAGAGTACTGATCATCCCTCTATCTTTGTCAAGTTTTACATCCCATTGGGAACAGAGGGGGACTTTCTGTTGTGGGACCCCCTTGGATTCTGTCTGTGTGATGTTGCTGTATTGAAACTTAATTCCAAATCCAGCTGTTTGGTCCATTTGAGACCAAATATTGCTTGATGCTTTTTTTGCTGCTGGATTTTCTGGCTTGATGGCTATTGCGTGGACACAGGCCATGATGAATCAACCATGTTTTCCTACACGTGTATGCAGACCGATGCTTCTTGAGCTTTCCTGTGTACACGAACCACCTGGGCATCTTGTTAACACACACTTGGTCTGATGCAGCAGGTCTAGGTGGGGTTCAAGGTTTTGCATTTCTAACTAGCTCCCGGGTGATAACTGATCCATCTTACTGGTCTGGGGATTGTGCTTTGAGTTGCAAAGTTGGAGAACTCTAGTCTGTTAGTAGAATACATGTTGCTCAAGAAAAATAAAAAGGTGGGTGGGAGTGACTATGTACAAATAGATTTGGGAAAAACAGTTACACTCTCATTCTCTCTTATAGATTAAAATTGTACCTTATTCACATTTTAAAGGGTTGGAGAAGCCCTGCAGTTAAAAAAGAAGCTGTTGATTTATTTTACTCAATGTCAAACTCATTTGATCATGAAAACTTTTTTTTTAAAGGAAAATCATTAACATTCAGTAGAATTAATGTTCTTTGTATCAAATTTTGGAAAACAGTTTGAGGCACCAGAGACACAGACTGTCCTACAATTCCGTTGATTGTAAACAGTAACTAGGCAGTCACCCAGGAAAATGCTAGAACGTGTGATAATTGGGAATAGGGGCTCTGAAACTGAGTCAAAGCCTGAGGTTGAATCTTGGTTTTTCACTTAGAGCTATGTGGTTATGGGTCAGCCAGTCAACCTCTCTGAGTCTCAAAGATCCTTCCTGTAAGTGGAAGCCGATGTTATAGTTGTCCAGGTTGGCAAGACAGACGATGCTGGGCTTCCTGGCTGGAGTGAAAAGGGCTCAGACCAGAGAAACTAGAAGAACAGTAATACAGGAAAGAAAGGATGTCTGAGCATGAAGGGCCCCTGGAGACAGTATGATGCAGAACTCTCACTTTATAGCCAGGGAAATGTCACAGTCACACCATGGAAATAACTCACCCATGGTCAGCAGCTGAGGGCCGACCAGGTCCTGGATCTCTGGCCCAGGTCCCCTGCCCCCTTTATTGCATCACACCAGCATATTATCAAGCCCCCAGGTAACCCTTTCAGCTTTCTTGAAGGGAGTCATCTTTGTTTCAACATAGTCTTTTGGGAAGAAAACCTGGTCTTCACTGGTGAAGCCCAGTGATTCTGATTGCCTCATTTCCATCAGTGCTGAGTGTTTGCAGCTGTGGCCCAGAGAGGGCAGAAATAAAGATCCTGCCTGTTGACAGCTTTCCCACTGAGGAGCCCATGCAAGGGGCCCCCGTGGCTGGTGGGTTAGAAGCCTTGGCTTATCAGGGCCTTTGAGGAAGTGGTGGGACCTTTCCAGACAGACAGTCTCCCTGGGATCTGCATGACATGGTGCAGCCTGTGAGGGCCCCGTGTAGAGCCTGGGAAATTTTTGTAGGTACCAGGGAGTGCCCGGGGCCCACTGGGCACTATCCCATGGTGAGGGACGAGGCCAGAGGGAAAGAGCTTCTGGTACCCTAGCCCAGCCCTGTTGCCATGGAGACCTGGGTATGAGGGGGAGCTGCTTAGTCCCTCTACTTGCAAGAAGGACAAGAAGTAACAGATGCCTCAACCTTTACAGTTCCTGAAAATTTTCATCAGTTTTCTACTTTGAGTCTCAAAACATCCCTGGAAGATGTCTCTTGTTCGTTGTCATTGGTTTTCCTATTTGAGGGCAAAGAAGAAAATTCACGGAGCAGATGTGACCAGTGGGGAGGCAGGAACATGATGGTTCGGTCCAGTCACACCTTAAGTCTCATCCCTTGTCCTCATACATCTTCTCCCCAAAACCCAGATGGGTGCATTGGTTCTGACAGCTGTGGGCTCTTACCCCTTCACTGGTTTCCTGAAAAGTACATTTATTCCTTACTGCTCCTTCCGGTTGGGAGGCTGGGCAGAGCCCTGGGAGCGGGGTGAGCTACTGGCTCACCTACATCCTCATCACTTCCTGCTCACAAGGAAGGGAGCTTAGGAAGTCCTGTCACATGTCCTTCCTTCTTTATGATGGCCCGTGAGTGGACACGGCAGGATTTGTGATTCTCCTTTTTATAGATGGGGGTAGGGTGGGGGGAGACATAGGCTTAGAGCTGGTAAGATCACTCCATAACAAGATAGCAGGGGGGGCTGGCCCTAGAACCCCGGACTCTAGGTTGGTTCAAGACACCCCAGGAGCTAGGGGACACCATGGGCTTGGCCTCAGTTCCTCTGATACTGCAACATCCAGGAAAAACCAAGTCCCCTCAAATGGCTGTGCCAAAGGAGAGGAAGTATGGGCTTTAAAAATCATCTTGCTGTCAACCAAAACTCATTCTGACCCCCAGTCAGCCTGAGAGAGAGACAGAGAGAGAGAAAGAGTGTGTGTGTGTGTGTGTGTGTGTGTGTAGGGGCGGGTGTGGGGCTGGGGAAGTGAGGGGAGAAAGAGCCCTGGGCTCCGTGCCCAGTCCCTGCGATTTCCCAGGAGGGAAGCCGGCCTCCAGGCAGAAAGCCAGGAGTCTCCCTCATCGCTCCAGCAAATGGGTCCCAGGAGCTGTCCCCTGTCTCCGCTGCTGATGGGTAGCATGGGGGTGAGTAGAAAGGGCACGGCTGTGCCCCCCGAGGGCTGCCACCGAATCCGGGAGGAAGCCCGTGTGTTTGTCTTGTTTCCCGTGCACCATTTTGACTTATTTTCCTGGTCCAAAGAGAGAGCTGCAGTGTAAACTAAGGCTCCGTTCTAGGGGGCCTGTTGGCTCCTTGGAGTCGGTAATTGGGGCATTGAAAGGATACAAAAAAGAAAAAAGCCCACAGAGGAGTGGATGATCTTTTATACTTAAAGTTCCCCCCTCTATAAAAGCGACATATTACAAACCTCTTTCTCCTCTCGAACATTTCTTGCTAAGTGCATTCTGATGCCACATTGAAACGCAAAATAGCTGGAATCAAGCAGGCACCGAAGGCTATTTATATGCTAATCTCTATTTCCCAAGCTGAAGCAGGAATCTCGGGCTGGGTGCTGCTTCTAATGATGGCTCGGCTTTAACCTCTCTGGAAGAAAGAAAAGTATTTTCCTTAAGAAAACAACTCAGTTTCTTTAAGATGAAATGTAATTATCTATTATCAGATGTCCCTTAAAATGCAAGGCCTATTAAAGCTGCTAAAAATATTGAAGCCCTAATTTCACCATAATAGCATTTTAATTTCAGCAAATCACGGCTCTATTGTTATAGGACATTTTGCGGTAGGAATGTGGTAAGAGGTCCATCTTAGCTTTTTTCTTAACATTTTCCTTTCTTTGAGAAGTACAATTAAATCATTGCAATCATCTAACCTTGCTCGACACAAAATTTTACTTATCAAGTGCGAAAACAATGGTCATTAGCATTTAAAAGAATTTGTTTTAAAAGTAGCTAAAGTTTAATTGCTTTAAATATTCTTGTTGGAATGTGCAGCCGCTGTTGGTTCAACGTTCATATTAAAGAGAGACGGTGTTTAATTGATCACTGAATTTCATTGAAAAATATTTACTTTCTTTCTGGGCAAAGTATATGAAAGAGACATCTTGATGGACCCTGGAGGAGGACCCGTTTTGGGGGAAGTGACTGCTGTGGGGAGTTGCTGGCAAATGACCTGGTGATGCGCTCACCCCAGATGGGATGCGTGCTTGGGAACTTTTCTTGTGTAAATTTCAAAAAATGAACCCTCCCTCCCAAAACTTGATTTTGATAGCCTGCAAGAAGACGCATCCATGCTCTATTGAAAAATCCTGGAACTTGTCTTCTTGTTTTTCAGAGACCCCTGGATATTGCTATATATGGATGTGAGAGTTGGACTATAAAGAAGGCTGAGAGCCGAAGAATTGATGCTTTTGAACTGTGGTGCTGAAGAAGACTCTTGAGAGTCCCTTGGACTGCAAGGAGATCAAACCAGTCAATCCTAAAGGAAATCAACCCTGAAGATTCATTGAAAGGACTGATGCTGAAGCTCCAATACTTTGTCCATCTGATGCAAAGAGCTGACTCATTGGAAAAGGCCCTAATGCTGGGAAAGATTGAGGGCAGGAGAAGGGGGTGACAGAGGATGAGATGGATGGATGGCATCACCGACTCAATGGACATTGGTTTGAGCAATCTCTGGGAGACAGTGAAGGACAGGGAAGCCTGGTGTGCTGCACTCCATGAGGTTGCAAAGAGACATGACTTAGTGACTGAATAACAATCGAAGAGGGGTCCACCTCTAAGTGGGCTTACCTTTTCACACAAGGGTGAGGGAAGGGCTGGAGGGCGGGATGGGACCACTTTCCCATGGATCTTTTGCCCACACCTGTTGGTCTCAGCCACCAACTGAGATTGATCCATTTCTTTCTCCTCTTTGTCGTTTGAAATGAAATGAAATGATCTTAGTGGGCTGAGTCACCACTGAATCTCACCAATTATAGCATTTCTGAGTTCCAGGGAGAGGCTCTGACAGGCAGGAAGAGCAGGGAGGAGTGAATGGGGTGGGGCAAGGGAGGGGAATCAGCTCAATAAGCCACTGATTGGGGTTTACAGAAAGGTGTTTTGGGGTCCCTAGTAATCCTATTTATTGAGCACTTACTATGCGCTAGGCACTGTGTTGAGGTCTTTATTTGCACCCTTCCCCTTAATCTTCACAGCAATCTTTCCATGGAGGTGAGTATCTCCATATTCCAAACGTGGAAACTGATGCTCGGAGAGGTTAATTTGTCCAGGCTCATGCAGCCAGTGGGAGGCAGAACCGCACATCAGTCTGTGGTCCACCTGGCAACAACTTCCATGCTATGTGGCTTCCTTCTAATAGTTTCTATCCTCAGTCGTCACTTTAACTCAGGCCTCCAGCCAGACCCCGAGACCAAAGGCTAGTTCCTCGACTCCATGCTCCTTCCTGCATGCCCGCTTTGCCTTGGGGACTTCTAGAGCCGGGTACACGTGGAATTTGAAGAGCCTCCTTCATTCCTTCCCTCTTTGGATCTTAGCTTGCTAAGTGTAAAATGAGGCCCTTGGATGAGCCAGTCTTCCAGAGCTTCTTTAGGTCCATGTTTGCATGGACTCAGATCAGGTCCACACAGGGGTTCTGAGTGCCTTCTCTGGGCCAGGCTGGTGTGGGCCTTGGTTGTGGGGAGACAGGTAACATGGGCCCCTGCTCTCTGGGCAACACTCTGGACAGTCAGCTCGGAGCAGCTGACCCTCTTCCTGGTCGTGTCACACGGCTGGACACTTGCGGCTACACCCAGCACAGCATGGATTGGGTCATCCAGGGTCCCAGAGCAATTTGACATTTTGCCTGGTTTTCCCCTTTGCTTGCTAGATTAACTCCTGCTTGTCTCTCAACATCCAGCTCGAGTTACCTCTTCCGGGGAGACTTTTGATCCCTTTTCAAGCCCAGATTCCCCTGGATCTTCCAGCATTTCTCCCTCCCTGATAGCGTCTACCATAGAAATGTGAGAATGCAGCCCAGGTTACTTTCCTGGCTCTACTACTTAGTAAAGAATCTCAGGTAAGTCCCCTAAGCCCACTGAGCCTGTTTCTTTATCAATACAGTGGGGTAATAGTAGCGTCCACTTCCCCCTCTGGGGGGGAACCAAATGAGACTTGTATAAGGCTCCTAGAACATGCCTGGAACGCACAAACACTTAATGCACATTACTTACTGTTAATATGGGAAAGGGGCTGACTTACGGTGTGTGTTACAGTCAGATGGTGTGCTCTGTGGGTTCAGCACCGCAAGATTGTCACTCGTCCATCTCTGTGACTAATACAGAGATTTCTGTGTAACAGAGGTCTCTGAACATTGGCCAAAGGCTTGTGTTCAGGTCCATGTCCTGCCAGTGACCAGCTTTGTGAACTTGGGTGGCTTCCGGAACTTCTCTGGCTTTCAGTTTCTTCATCTGTAAAGAGACACGTACTTACAGGAACTCCCTGATTTTTTTTTTTCATTTTTAGAAATTTTCTTTATGTTTTTAAATTGAAGTATAGTTGGTTTGGTCTTCCCCACTAGCTCAGCAGTAAAGAATCTGGCTGCAAAACAGGAGTTGCAGGAGACACAGGTTCAATTCCTGGGTCTGGAAGATCCCCTGGAGGAGGGCTCAGCAACCTTCTCCAGAATTCTTGCCTGGAGAATTCCATAGACAGAGGAGCCTGGCAGGCTACAGTTCATAGGGTGGCTAAGAGTCAGACACAATTGAAGAGACTTAGCACACATGCGCGCACAGTTGCAATGTTGTGTTAATTTCATGAGTACAGAAAAGTGATTCAGTTATATATATACATAAAACTTCTTTCTCTTTTTCAGTCTTTTCTCTTATAAGTTATTACAAAATGTTGAGTTTAGTTGCCTGTGCTATACAGTAGGTCCTTGTTGATTATCTATTTTATATATAGTAGTGTTTATATGCTAATCCAACCTCCTAATTTATCTCTCCTCCTTATTCTTCCCTTTTGGTAACCATAAATTTGTTTTTATGTCTGTGAGTCTATTTCTGTTTTGTAAGTAAGTTCATTTATATCATTTTTTTTTATGATATCAGGGATATCATAGGATATTTATCTTTCTCTTATGGGACCCTTTTCATAAGATTATTGGGAGGATTAAACATAACAAACCTGGTGAATTTAACTCCTTGTCCAGTGCGGTTGTAAGATCTCAGCCCATAGTATCTGTTAGGTTAACAGACTCTAATTAATGACTGCGTCTATATTCCACTTTTACATTCTTATCCCGTTTAATTCTCACAACAGTTCTGGGAGGGGCATCTGGCTCATTGAGATCTGACAGCTGTTAAAAGGCAGGTCCCCTCACCTGACATCCCCTCCCTCACTGGCCGCCCTGTGACATTTCATATCATGAAGATGGACGAGGAAGTGATTCTCAAACAGGCCAAATAATCTTCCATAAAAGTTGGGTGGGGCTTGGACTTGTGGCTTGTTAGGAATCCCAGCTACACTGGTTTTCTAACGGCGGGCTTGAATTGACTCCAACAAGTAGCTGCTCTACTTGTGTTTTTGTGTTCTTCAGGGGCGGTCATAAATTTGATTCTATCTGAAATAGCAGATTTCAAGTTGAAGTCCCCTTTGTCCACTCTGGAATTCAGATTTATTTCTATGAGACCAGTGCAATTTTCTTATCTTTGTTACAAATTACTACAGTCTGGGTTAATCTCACGCAGCAATAAAGTTGTTTGCCTAGGAAGCTTCCTGCAATGTCAAAGCTGATGAATGGCTCCCTCTGGCTATAATAATTCAGTCTAGAACATGGAAAACATTGGTTCTTCTGTAGGAAACTCCATCAGGGTGCTTGGCTGTTCCAGTTGTTGGAGATCAGAGACTGTCATCTGAGTCAAGACAATTGGAACCTTTGTACCTGTGATACACACTCCATGATGAAATGGTGGGGCACAGTGCCCCTCTGCTTCATGAAAAAGATAATCCTGTTGGAGTTTTCTGAAGGTGGCAGTGGATCAGGTGCCTACAACCGAACTCAGCACAGACCGGGGGGGGGGGGGGGTCTCGGGACAGGTGAGTGAGTGCGCTGGTCTCAGAAGCAGAAAAGAATGGGCTGTAAGGGAAGGAGCAGAAGGCTTATGTTTCACTCATTTCACAATTACTGTAGTTTAAAAAATCTGATACGTACCATTGATTAGAACATGAACTATTGACTTAATAAGAACACTTCAGGAGGAGGGAGGAGAATGCAACCACAACCACTTTCAATGTGCACGTTGATTTTCAGAGCCAATGTTGACACCATTCGAGGGAGATTGAGATCTGAAGGACAGTAAGAGATGACTGGGGTGTGTGTGTGTGTGTGTGTGTGTGTGTGTGTGTGTGTGTGTGTGTGTGTGTGTTATTTCTGAGCAGGGTGTGCTGTTTGGGAGAAGGAGCATTCAGATGAAGAGACTAGCTTGCCCAAAGACTTTGACACCACAGGGCTTGCTCAAGAAATAGAAAGAAGACCAGTGTGACTTTGGGGGAGAAGGTTGTGAGAAGATGAAGCTGGGGTCAGCTGGGGACATGACATCTTTTGGAGGACTTTGTAGGCCAGCTAAAGAGTTTAGATGTGATTCTGAGGACAAAAGGGTATGGAAGAGTTTTAAGTAGAGGATTGGTATATTCTGTGTTTAGTGTCCATGGGAAGCAAAGCAACATCAGCTTGGAAAGACAGCTGAATCATGGGGAAGCCGGGGCTGGGAAGAAGCCTTCACGCAGTCTGTGCCCACCTGGGGACACGCACTGGCTTCTTGGGCACTAGGAAGTGCCACTATAAGAGGCACATAAGTGACAACTCCAGAACTTAGGAGATAGTACACTTCTTTGAATTCTGTAAGTCATACTTAACCTGTTTTGAGTACCCACCCATCTAGGCTGGCCATATGTGGTCTTCAGTTGGATTTCTATTTGTTAACCTTTCCTCCAGTGCTACCAGTTCACTGTGGTTTTCAGTTCATTCTGGTGACTGGATTAGCTCTTTGTCCAAGTCTACTTGACGTTTAGAAGTTAGGGTGCTTCTCTGCCCTTCTGCTACACTGGGTCATAGGAGCCCATCACATGGGTTCAAAGGCCATAGATCTTAGTGTGCAGTTATCTTCTCCCGCTTCCCACAACTTCTCATCACAGCAGCTCTCCATCATGGGTGCTGTGTTGGTCTCTTCCCAACTTAGAAATCTCCAAAAACACCAGCCCTTCTCTTCTTCCTCTCCTTAATGGTTTAACTACTCTTGTTCTTTATAGTCTGAACATTCTCCGCCATTCTTTCCTCATCTGAGATAATCGAGTGAATAAAAGCTGGAGTGGGTTATTTTTTCTGCCAAGGAATGTCAACTTTTGTCCCTTCAACATCAAGGCCCTGAAGGTAAGGGAACACAAAATCCTCTCTCCGGCTCTTTCTTGTCAACTTTAAGGATATGGTCAGAGTTGTAATTTAGCTGATGCAGGCTTTTGCTATGAAATGGGCTGAGCAAGGAGGAGATGGCTTATTAAATTTCCACCCATCCACTCATGCATCCATCAATCCATCCATCCACCCAGACATCTATCTATCCACCTGCTACTTTGAGCAGGCATGAAGGCTTTTTAAGGGTCCTGTTTCTTTGACAGCTGCATGCTTCTAAGTGTTTAAGACCACAGTGTTCAAGACCAATACAGTATGATGTTAAAGGCCTGGATTCTGGAGTCAGACTGCCTGGGTTTATGTCATGGCTTCTTCCATTACCAGCTGAATTCGGTCATAGAGACACGATTTTTGGTTATAATACCTTCCTCACCTGTAAAATGAAGACAACAGTAGCATCTACCTCAAAGGCTTGTTGTAAAGATTAAGTGGGTTAATACCTGTAAGACTTTAGAGCAGTACCTGGTACTTAGAAACTGCTCCATAAATTTTAGATATCTTGAGTACTCTCGGATCAGGGGTGAACGTCTGATACGAGCTGGGTCAATAGGATTCTTATCACCTTGAAATTTGGAATCAAGACTGGAATTAGTCTGGGTCACTCACAGCTGCTGAATTAACTGAGATGTAGGCAGGCAGTTCAGGGCCTTCTGCAAGAAGCAGCTCTCTAAAGAGAGGAAAGAAGAAATGAATACGTGCAGAGGAGCCAGGAGGTCTGGTGGATCTGAGGAAGAGAAAGGAGAAGGAGGGAGAAGAGAGGCTCTAGAGAATGGGAGACAAAGAGGGAGGAGGAGGCGGGACACTGGAGGAGGGCGAGGAGAGAGGCTTAAAGATGCCTTAGTGCTTGGTTTCCTGGTCCCAGTCTTGCCCATGATGGTCAGTTTTCACACTGTGTCCAGATAAATCCCCACTTGCTTGATTGCTTTCTACTTCAGTGACTTTGGAATGGGTTTCTGACCTGAAATGAAAGGAACAAAGGCAAAGAGAAGCAAAACACATCTTGCCCTCAAGGAATTTCCCATTGCTATAGACCTTTTGTCCACCCCTTCCCCAATCCTATGTTGGAACCTGAAGCTCAATGTGATGGTCTTAGGAGGAGGGACGTGATTAGGTTATGAGAGCAAGGTCTTCATGAATGGGATTAGTGCTCTTATTAAAGTGACCCTGGAGGGAAGGGGGATCGGGAAGGGGAACACATGTAAACCCATGGCTGATTCATGTCAATGTATGGCAAAAACCACTACAATATTGTAAAGTAATTAGCCTCCAACTAATAAAAATAAAAGGGCGGGGGGAGAGAGACCCTGGAGAGCTCCCTTGCCCCCTTTTCCATGTGAAGACACAGCCAAAAGATGGCTGGCTTTATGGACCAGGATGCGGGCCCTCACCAGACACCAGATCTTCTGCTGGCACCTTGATCTTGGACTCCCCAGGCCTTCTGATCCATGAGAAATAAGAGCCTGTTGTTTAAGCACCCAGTGCATGGTATTTTTGTTAGAGCAACCCTAATGGACTAAGGCAGCCATCTAGCAGGTGAGTACAGAGATAAGACATGATGATAGCTAACTAAATAATGAGTTTGGATGGGGCTTAGGAGAGGATGAAGAAGGGTTGTGTTAGCACTGAGGAGGAAGTCATCCATTGGGGATGGTGGAGGGCTTGATGGAGAAGGCAACAATGGCATTAGGTCCTAGGGAATGGAGTTCATTATACTTCCTTATCGGAGGTGAGCTATGTCTACTGCTTGCAGCCATAATCCTCTACTGGGGCCAAGGACAGAGGAAGCTACCAGACCCTGAGGCTCTGGAAGCAAGGCTTCCTGGTAAGACACTGGTACCCTTCTTGCCTCCTTGTTGTCAGGGCTTTCCTACTGATAAGGCACTAACGAGTGCTCTGGGGTTCCAGATAGGATAACCTTATTTATTAGCACCCTTTGATCTCAAAGCATGTGAAGAGTCAGCTCTAAGAGAGAAGCTTTACAATTTAAATGCCACTCCACCCAAGTGGGCCTTGTTGAATATTAGCTTTAATGAGAAGGCAAAGAAGTTAGTGGGGAGTTCTATGAAGCAGAATCATCCTGGAATCAGATCAACTGCCCAGTGAGGCCAGATCTACTGCCCATGAACCCAGTAAGATGAGTTGCTGTTCCCCAAATCCACTCTGGGTGAAATTCCTCACATCCAAACCTTTGCTGATGCTCTCTCGCCTACCTGAAATGCCCCTCCCTATGGACCCCCTCCCATCTCTACCCACGAGAACACTCCCACTCTTTAATGTTCATCTGTGCCTTTCCTATAATGTCTTCTTTGCTACCCATCTTCTCAGATTTGGTGTGGCTCTGCCCTGAGCTCCTGCAGTTTCTGAGCTTAATTGCAGCCCTAGCAAGTTGTTTTATTCTTCCTGTTTAGCCCCTGCCAGAGTGGTTTGTTGATTTTTCATCCTTAAAGCCTCTACAAATGTTTATGGACCCCATAAATGTTTTTGCAATGAGAATTTTTAATTCTTTAAAGTTATTGATAAGCTACAATTAGAGACATGTGTTGCTAATCACATGCCAGGAATTCAGTTCAGTTCAGTTCAGTTTAGTTTTTCAGTCGTGTCCGACTCTTTGCGACCCTAGGGACTGCAGCACGCCAGGCCTCCCTGTCCATTGCCAACTCCCGGAGTTTACCCAGACTCATGTCCATTGAGTTGGTGATGCCATCCAACCATCTCATCCTCTGTCGTCCCCTTTTCCTCCTGCCTTCAGTCTTTCCCAGCATCAGGGTCTTTTCGATTGAGTCAGCTCTTCCCATCAGGTGGCCAAAGTATTGGAGTTTCAGCTTCAGTATCAGTCCTTTTAATGATTATTCAGGACTGATTTCCTTTAAGAGGGACTGGTTTGGTCTCCTTGCAGTCCAAGGGACTCTCAAGAGTCTTCTCCAATATCACAGTCCAAAAGCATCAATTCTTCGACGCTCAGCTTTCTTTATAGTCCAACTCTCACATCCATACATGACTACTGGAAAAACCATAGCTGTGACTAGATGGACCTTTGTTGGCAAAGTAATGTCTCTGCTTTTTAATATGCTGTCCAAAAAAAAACCAAAAAAAACCCCCAAAAACAAAAAACAATATGCTGTCCAGGTTGGTCACAACTTCTCTTCTAAGGAACAAGCATCTTTTAATTTCATGGCTGCAGACACCATCTGCAGTGATTTTGAAGCCCCCCCAAATAAAGTCTGTCACTGTTTCCATTGTTTCCCCATCTATTTGCCATGAAGTGATGGGTCCAGATGCCATGATCTTAGTTTTCTGAATGTTGAGTTTTAAGACAACTTTTTCACTCTCCTCGTTCACTTTCATCAAAAGTTCTTTCATCATTAGTTCTTCTTTGCTTTCTGCCATAAGCGTGGTGTCATTTGCATATTTGAGGTTATTGATAATTCTCCCAGCAATCTTGATTCCAGCCTGTGCTTCCTCCAGCCCAGGGTTTCTCATGATGTACCCTGCATATAAGTTAAAAAGGCAGGGTGACAATATACAGCCTTGATATACTCCTTTCCCTGTTATTTGGACTGAGACAAATCTTTTTTTTTTTTTTCCTTTTATTTTTATTAGTTGGAGGCTAATTACTTTACATCATTACAGTAGTTCTTGTTATACATTAAAATGAATTAGCCATGGATTTACATGTATTCCCCATCCCAGTCCCCCCTCCCACCTCCCTCTCCACCCGATCCCTCTGGGTCTTCCCAGTGCACCAGGCCCGAGCACTTGTCTCATGTACCCAACCTGGGCTGGTTATCTGTTTCACCCTAGATAATATACATGTTTCAATGCTGTTCTCTTGAAACATCCCACCCTCACCTTCTCCCAGAGTCCACAAGTCTGTTCTATACATCTGAGTCTCTTTTTCTGTTTTGCATATAGGGTTATCGTTACCATCTTTCTAAAGTCCATATATATGTGTTAGTATACTGTAATGGTCTTTATCTTTCTGGCTTACTTCGCTCTGTATAATGGGCTCCAGTTTCATCCATCTCATTAGAACTGATTCAAATGAATTCTTTTTAATGGCTGAGTAATATTCCATGGTGTATATGTGCCACAGCTTCCTCATCCATTCGTCTGCTGATGAGCATCTGGGTTGCTTCCATGTCCTGGCTATTATAAACAGTGCTGCGATGAACACTGGGGTGCACGTGTCTCTTTCAGATCTGGTTTCCTTGGTGTGTATGCCCAGAAGTGGGATTGCTGGGTCACATGGCAGTTCTATTTCCAGCTTTTTAAGAAATCTCCACACTGTTTTCCATAGTGGCTGTACTAATTTGCATTCCCACCAACAGTGTAAGAGGGTTCCCTTTTCTGGACTGAGACAAATCTTTTCATGTCATCCTAATGCCAGCCCAGTAGGGAGGTGGCACCATCATCACCACTTTGCTGATGAGAAGGAGAGGATTAGAGAGAATTAAGCAAGGCGACGTATAAAGCTCGTGAAATGGCAGAACTATATTTTCAACCCCAGTTTATTTGAGACCAAAGCTTTTAACTCTTAGAAATAACAGGATACTGTCATCTTTCTCAAGAATCCCCAGCCCCCAAAGCAAATTGCACAACGACAAGATTGTTGGACTAACAGATAAATGGGTAAAAAAATGTGATATATATATTCACTGGAATGTTATTCAGCCATAAAAAAGGAAATCTTGCCATTGGCAACAATGGACTTTGAAGATATTGGGCTAAGTGAAATGAGTGAAACAGAGAAAGATAAATGTCATATGTGGGATCTAAAAATAAATGAACAAACAAGCCTGAGCTCATAGATACAGAGAACAGATTGGTAGTTGCCAAAGGCGGAAGAGAGGGGTGTGGGTGAAATGGGTGAAGGGAGTTGAAGGTACAAACTTCCAGTTATAAAATAAATGAGACCTGGAGATGTAATGTACAGCATGGTGACTACAGTTAATAATGCAGTATTGCATATTTGAATGTTGCTAAGAGAGTAAATGCTAAAAGTTCTCACCAAAGGGAAAAAACCTGTGACCACGAATGGTGACAGATGTTAACTAGACATAGTGGTGATTGTTTCATAATATAGACAAATATCAAATCATTGTTGTATATCTGAAACTAATCTAGTGATGTATGTCAGTTATAAAGTGTTAGCTATACTTGAATAAAAAAGCAACAACAGAGAGATCTTTTTATCAAACTAGTAAATGAGGATAAAAAGATAACACAATGTTGATGATGTTGCAATGAACAAGATACTCGCTTATGCTTATAGCATTAACACTGAGTCAAAAAATTGGTACCTCTGACCCAGGGATTGCTTTTATGTTGAAAAATTATCTTAAAGAAATAACCCCAAAGATTGAGGAAGAAAACAATAAATTCAAAATGTTCATTCCTGTTAAAAATTGTGAATCACTATATTGTACACCTGTAATTTATACAACATTATATCAACTATACTTCATTTTAAACAAAAGATGTTCATTGCAGCATTACTTATGGTAGTTACAAGCTCATAAATAGAAAAACTTAGTAAAAGATGGCATGACTCCATAGAGTACAAGGTAGTCACTAAAATGACAGTTATGGAGATTAGGTGTAATACCAGAAAATGTTAAGAATCTAAAAAATTGGATACACATTTGCAAGAGTACCACAGTTACAATGAGGCAAAACCCTGAGCTTCTGAGAGCAGAAACACATCAAGAATGCTAATGGTGGTTGTGTCAGGTCAAATGAATTATGGCTTATTTTGTTTCTTTTTTTCTTCTATTTTTCAATTCTTCTGTAACATGGTTATATTATTTTTTATGATGAAAATGATGTATTTTTTTAAAGCTGATGAATAATTCCATAGCTGAGTCTTATTAGCAGCCAAAGGTGACCTTGTCTAAAGAAGATGTTCTCCGGGCCTTGGATCAATGCAGGGAGGGCCGGGCAGCGTGTGGCACATGCCTGGGGGGTGTAAAGGTGGTGGACATCTGTGTGTATATCCTGCTGCACTGAATAACAGCAAGCCTGGGATAGATGCTGGGGCCCCAAAGGTAGTTGCATACCAGGAGGTGACCTGGCTCATACCAGGAGGTGACCTGGCTGGGTCACAGGTCTCCCTCCTCCCTCTGCAGCTTTCCCACTTCTACATGTTGCTGGGTCTCCCCACTGGCTCCAGACAAATCCAGGTAGCAAATTTGGAAGCTCAGGGAGGGAAAAACTGGATACAGTGTTTCTTTCCACTAATTAAAAGAAAAAACCAACAATAAAAATGAAATCTGGGAGACTACACTGAGGATGGGATTGATGGTTTGGGCTGTTTTTACGATCTGCCCAGCTAAGTGGAGAATGGCTCTGTGGTTTCTGACTACCTTCCAGGCGGCGATCGTTTCTGACTTCCAGCCATTCTCCGAGCTGCCTCAGCTTGCAGGGCTCTTTGAAAAGTTAAGTATGAGGAGAAGGCATTGGATTTATAAAATTGCCTGGATTCCTCTCTGGTTTGTGTTAATGCTTTCCTCAGAGACTGGGGCGGGGGTAAGGTAGGGAGGAAAAGTAAACCCAGTGGGTAAGACAGTAGGCTTTGGAATTAGACACAGTTGGGTTTGAATCTAGTTTTAGCTACTTAGTAATTGTGGCTACGTTAGTCAAGCAAATGCCTTCATCTCATCAAGCCTCAGTTTTCTTATCTGCAAAATGGATGATAAAGATGGTACCTGCCTCAG
Source organism: Odocoileus virginianus (assembly GCF_023699985.2). Classification (NCBI taxonomy): domain Eukaryota; kingdom Metazoa; phylum Chordata; class Mammalia; order Artiodactyla; family Cervidae; genus Odocoileus; species Odocoileus virginianus. The sequence continues at coordinate 87,457,849 of NC_069678.1, forward strand.
AGGTTGAAGTTAAATGAGTTGCGTATCAAGCAGAGCACAGATCTGACACATTGCTAGCACTGGATAAGTGCCGACGCCATTATTATTGTTTTTATCATGATTGCTATTTAATGAACATCCTTACCCTTGGTTCCCCTGCTTTTTCAAAAAGAACTTTTCTACCAGAGAAAGAAGAGGCAAAGTTAGCAGAAGATACAGAATAACTCAAAGACTTCCAATTCCGTCCAAGTTCCTGAGCCTCAGACTCTGTCCCGGCAGGAGTTCTCTTTCCCAAACATCCTTAGGTCTTCCTAGGACTTTGCTTTCCTATTGACACCCCCCTGGACCATCTCCATAGAAGACAGCTTTGTTTTCCACCGAGAATGGTTTATCTCCTGGGCATTGCCTTTTTACTGCCAAGGACTCGAGACCATAGCTTGTACACAAGGCACTGTGCTAAGTGCTATTTATAGGGCTAGAAATTATAAGTGCCATAATTTCCAGTTTAATTCTCACAACCCCTGATGTAATACTGTTATTATCACCCATTTTAAAGTCAAGGAAATGGAAGCTCAGAGGGGACAGATAACTTTCCCAAGTACACACGACTAGGATGAGGCAGAACAAAGATTCTAGTCTAGATCCATCTGATCATGGAGCCCCTGTTCTTAACCTCTATGAGACAATGACATGAAGATCTATTGTCCAAGAGGTTGTTGGGAATTATTAATGAATGTGAAAAGTGCATACTAACCTCTAACTTTCTCTGTGCATTCAATTGCTCATCGTGTCTGACTTTTTTTGCCACTACCTGGACTGCAGCCTGCCAGACTCTTCTGTCCATGGAATTTTTCAAGCAAGAATACTGGAGTGGGTTACCGTTTCCTCCTCCAGGGGATCTTCCCATGGTGTAACAAATGTATCACAACAGAGCAGCATAGGAGTAGAGCACTGTGGTTATAAGCTGTTCACTCTGCACCATTGCTTTTGACCTTTCGTCACTTTAGTGACCTTAATTTCTTTCTCTGTAAAACAGATAAAATAGCACAGGGTTGTGGTGACCAATGTGGTAGGAGAAGTAAAGCCCATAAAACAATGTCTGGCACATAATCGACAATAAATAAACAAGACTCTAGAGTGTGACTTCCATGCTGGCAGAGAGCACTGTCTGTTCTGTGCATAGTGGTCACACTATGTCCTTCGGGAATCTCTGACAAGTGAACGAATGATGGTGGTCCTAGTTGTTGGGGCCATGATGTCTTCAGTGTGGCCCAGCTGCGTTGGATTCCTATGATGAGTCAGCACTGGCTCTGTCACTCTGGCAAGCAATGAGATGGATGGATCAGGGCAGCCAATAAACAGTGGCCTGATCCAGGGACAGGACTTAAGGACAGTCACAGTGACACCCCATGGGCTGTTTCTACCTGAGATTTCATAATTTCCCTATGAGTTAAGTCCATACAGGACTCCGGCTTCACTGGAGTTGTTTGTCAAAAATTATTGTCTAGAGTCAAAGGGAAGACCCTCATCAAATTAGGATTGCATAGGATTGGAGAGACCACTGGGGCTCGGGCCACCCTGAGGCCCTGCACGGGCCTCCTACGCTACCCCTTCCTAAATGGAGGCTGAGAGTAGTTAGAATTCAATTAAGCCTTGGTGAAGGGAGTCTTGCAGGCAGCGCTGGGGCAGGCCCATGTCCGGGCTGAACAGAACAACCGATTTAAGCTAAATCAACGCCTACTTAAGTGAGCTGTAATAAGCATTCTGGGGGCAACGCCAGCCTAGGGGCATCATTTATCACTGGGTAATAGAAAACCGTAATGAATAATAACTTGGGCCCAGCAGCCGGAGCGCACATACATTACCAGGTTCCCGTGGCCGCTGTCCACCCAGCCGGGAGGGTGGGGTCTGAGGCCTGGGTGCTGGGGTTTGCATATTGAATTCTGCTGCCTGCAGCAAAGTCTTTGTTGCACAGGAAAGCCACTAATCTCACACCTGCTTTGCCAGTCTTGGCAAAAGTCTGCGCTTGGCCTGGGGAACACACGGTCCCTTTGCTACTATTGCATGAAGAGGGGACAAGAGGCCTTGGAGGAGAAGCCTGTTCTTGAGAGAGTCTGGTTTTGGCATCTGCCTTGGCCAATGTATGAGAACACAGATCTCCAATTAACTCCTCTCTGAGGCCTGATCCCAGGGTCCCACTGCCTCACAAAGCCTTGTTAGCAACGGTCTTTGAGCACCAGTGATACACACGGTTCTGAACTGGGCAATGGTGGGGTGTAGGAAAGCCTTGGGGATGGGTGTGGAAAATTCCTGCCCCAGCACTGTCTCATTGATATCTACTAACTACTCTGAGATAAATGTTACATACATGTGCCTTAAGACCCTTAGGAGCCAGTGTCTTTGAAGCTTAACTACTTTTTAGCTGTGCAGCCTTAGATAAGCTACTGAACCTCTCTGCTCCTCTCATATAATGGAGACAATACCAGGGTGGTTGTAGGTGTATGTAAGTTATGGCGTATGAAGCACTCAGGATGCGCCTGACTCAGAGCAAGTGCTGAGCTCACTGGCTGCTCTTACTATTATTTCTGGGCTTTCTTGGTGGCTCAGTGGTAAAGAACCTGCCTGCCAATGCAGAAGATGCAGGGTTCCATGCCTGGGTTGAGAAGATACCCTGGAGAAGGAAATGGCAACCCACCCCAGTATTCTTGCCTGGGAAATTCTATGGACAGGAGAACCTGGCCGGCTACAGTCCATGGGGTCGCAGGAGAGTCAGACAGGCCTTAGTGACAAAACAAACAACAGCAACCACTTTATAGGGAAGAAGACTGAGAATCGGAGGGGTCGATCAGCTTGCACACACAGGAAGTGGAGGGCCCTGGAATTTGAATCATTTATATTCAGATCACCTCCCCTACCAGGAGAAACAGACCCTTACACCTTCGGATCTGGATCTGTTCTTCTGACACCAGTCCATTCAGGCTCTGGGTCCTTGGGGGCTCTCTATCGCCCCTCCCCCATTGTGTACCAGCAGCCCACTCCCTTCTTTTGAAAGCTCTCCTTCTTGCACCTTCCCTAATACACTCTGCCTGTTCACCTCACCTTCTCTGTAGGGTAATTATTACACCTCACTGTGGTTGTGAGAAAGCTGCGTCTATCTGTACCAAGCAAGATTCTTCTGGCCCTGTTAGCCTGGGGATGAGAGAAGACCTCTGGAATAAAACAAAAAACAAAAAACCAGTGCCTTCCTGACTCAGATCCCGCCACAGATTTAGTCTCAATCCTTCCCCTTGTGTTCTTTGAGAGTTGTTGGCCCATCTCATCTTGCTGCCCTCTCTTGCTGCTTCCAGGGAGCCTCCATGATATCCTCTCGTCCATCCCATGGCCCAGTTCAGTGTTCACCTCTTCCCCCACCTCCTACACTGACTTCTTGGCTCTGGGTCTTTAGAGATGGTCTTTGGTCCTTCTTGATTGGAGGTGGCTTCTGTTTTGTTCTCCCAAAGTTCCCTCTGAAGTGGGTGGAGTTTGCCCTTCTGCACATTCACTAATTTACTCAACAAACATTTATGCATTTTCTAGGGGTTGGAAATTCAAGAGGATTTAGACCTTGTCCTTCTACACTGGACAGATGCCTTCTTCAGATGCCCCTCCTTACTCATCTGTGTATGTCACATCAACTCTATATTTCAGCTTCAGTGCTCCATAGTCTTGTGTTTGTTTGTTTGTTTGTTTCCTAAAGAATCTGATGCTGTTGACTTTTTTCTCCACTGACTCTTAACCATAATAAACTCAGTTCCTGGGGACCCATAATGAGTTTGTAGATGCCTGGAGCAAAGCATGAGGGCTGTGAGCAATGCTGGGCTCAGACTTCCTTTCCTTCTGATCTTAGCCACGATCTCAGACCAAGATGAGGCCTGGGCCTGATTTCACTGGCATCTTAGATCGAACAGCCAACATTAAGAAAATATCTCAGCAGCATTCCTCATAAACCATTAGAAATAAACCAAAAAAAGCCGGTTTGCTTTACTCTACCTTCAACTGATAAAACCAAACAATGTCATAAGAAAACAAACAAACGAACCAGAAGTGGCCTAATTCTTACTTGAGTTAGAATAGCTTTTCTTTGACCTACCTTCTCTTAGATCATTTCCAACTAAGCAGACTCATCATCCCTTTATCATGAGTTTGGTAAATCCTCTTGAGAAAAAACTCCTTTATGATGACGTCAACCATGGATGGTGGCCGTTGGAGGTGGACCACAGAGTCTTCCCTTCAAAAGAGCTGCTGTGAATACAGTTGGCTGCCAGGTTGCAAGAGCTACACCCCAGGATCTGCTGTGATGTTCAGCTGAGGCCAAATGTTTGATGGATTTCAGATAAAATATCTATTTCTTATTGATTTCTAGTTTAAAAACATTGTGGTCAGTGAGCATACTTTGCAAGATTTTAATTATTTTGCATTTATTTGAGACCTGTTTTATGCCAAAATACTATTTTAGCAAATGTTTTATGTGAACTTGAAAGAAATGTGCATTGCTTTGAGTGGCGTGTTCTGTAAGTGTATGATTTTTCTGATAAGCTACTTGCTATGAATGTAGCTTTTTTAAAAAAAATTAGTGTTAGGATGGCATAATTTTATAAATATCCTTTAACTTTCAGCCTATGTGTGTCCTTATATTTAAAGCGAGTTTCTTGTAGGTAGCTTACAGACGGGTCCAATCTGGCACTCTATGCCTTTTAATTGTGTTGCCTAGACCACTTATAGTTAATAAAATGGTTGATATAGTTGGGTTTAAATCTACCATTTTGCTATTTCTTTTCTATTTGCCCATATGTTCTTCGTTATTTTTCCCTCTTTCCTTGCTCTTATAATAAATGAATTTTAAAAATGATTCTGGTTAATCCTTAGTATTGGCTTATTTGCTATGTCTCTTTGTTATATTTTTAAAATGCTTGATATAGAATTTATATAAACGTTTTTAACTTCTTAAAGTCAAACTTCAGGCAATATTGTACATTTCACATAGTATGAGAACCTAGAACAGTATTTCCCCTCCTGTTCTTTTTGCTGTTGTTTTCATAAATTTTATTTGCACATGTACTATAAACTCCAAAATGCATTGTTATTAGTTTTTATTTAAACTATTAATTATTTTCTAAAGAGATTCAAAATGAGAGGAAAGAGTCTTTTATATTTACTCACACATTTAACATTATTGGTGCACTTCATTCTTCTGTGTTGATCAAAATTTCCACTTAGTATCATTTTCCTTTTTCCTGAAGAATTTCCTTTATCATTTCTTGTAGTACATGTCTTCTGGCAATAAGCTGTCTGAGGTTTTGTTAGTCTAAAAAGTCTTTAGAGGCATACCCATTTTATTGTGTTTCACTTGATTGCTCTTTGCAGATACTGTGCTTTATGCAAATGGAAGGTTTGTGGCAACCTTACACTGAACACGTCTACTGGCACCATTTTTCCAACAGCATTTGCCTGTTTTTCATTCCTGTGTCACATTTTGGTAATCCTCAAAATATTTCAAAGTTTTCCATTATTATTACATTTGTTATGGTGGTAATGATCTTTGCTGTTACTACTGTGTTTTGAGGTACATGAATTGCACCCATATAAGATGGCAAACTTATTTGATAAATATTATATATGTTCTAACTGCTCCACTAACTGGCTGTCTCACCTTCTCTCTTCCTCTCTCTACTCCCTGAGATGCAACAACATTGAAATTAGGCCAATTAACACAATGACCTCTAAGTGTTCAAGTGAAGGGAAATGTCATATGTCTCTCACTTTAAGTCAAAAGCTAGATATGATTAAGCTTAGCGAGGAGACATGTGGAAAGTAAAGACAGGCAGAAAACTAGGACTCTTGGACCAAATAGTTAGCCAAGTTGTGAATGCAAAGGGAGGGTTCTTGGAGCAAATTAAAAGTGCTACTCCAGCGAACACACAGATGATAAAAAAGCAAAACAGCCTTGTTGCTAATATGGAGAAAGTTCTAGTGGTCTAGATAGAAGATTAAACCAGCTACAATATTTGCTTGAGCCAAAGCCTAGTCCAGAGTAAGGCCCTAACTTTCCTCAATTCTGTGAAGGCTGAGAGTGGTGTGGAAGCTGCAGAAGATAAGTTGGAGCTAGCAGAAGCTGATTCATGAGGTTTAAGGTTTATGTCATCTCTATAACATAAAAGTGCAAGGTGAAGCAGCAAATGCTTATATATTAATAGAAGCTGCAGCAAGTTATTCAGAACATCTAGCTAAGGTAGTTCATTTACGGTGGCTACATTAAGCAACAGATTTTCAACATAGATGAAACAGCCTTCTATTAGAAGAAGATGCTATCTAGGACTTCCATAGCTTAAGAGGAGAAGTCAATACTTGATTTCAAAACTTCAAAAGACAGACTGACTCTCTTGTTAGGGGCTAATGCAGCTGGTGACTTTAAGTTGGAGCCAATGTTCATTTACTTTTCTGAAAATCCTAGTATGTACTTAGTTGCTCAGTTATGTTTGATTTTTTGTGACCCCATGGACTCTAGCCCACCAGGCTCCTCTGTCCATGGGGATTCTCCAGGCATGAATACTGGAGTGGGTTGCCATACCCTCCTCCAGGGGATCTTCCCAACCCAGGGATCAAGCCTCCCACACTGCAGGTGGATTTTTTACCGTCTGAGCTACCAGGTAATCCTAGGGTTCTTAAGAATTATGCTAAGTCTACTCTGCTCATGCTCCATAAATGGACAAAATCTGGATGACAGAACATTTGTTTACAACATGATTGACTGAATATTTTAAGCCCACTTTCGAGACATAGGGCTCAGAAAAAAAGATTCCTTTCAAAATAGTACTGCTTGCTGACAATGCACCTGGTCACCCAAGAGCTCTGATGGAAATGTACGACAAGCTTAATTAATGTTGTTTTCATGCCTCCTAACAGAGCATTCATTCTGCAGTCTATGGATCAAGGAATAATTTTGGCTTTCAAGTCATATTATTTTAGAAAGAAGTACATATCATAAGGCTGTGGCTGCCATGAATAGAGATTCTTCTGATGAATCTGGACAAAATAAATTGAAAATCTTCTGGAAAGAATTAACCTTTCTAGATTCCATTAAGGATATTCATAATTCATGGGCAAAGATCAAAATATCAACACTAACAGGCATTTGGAAGAAATTGATTCAAACCCTCACAAGTGACCTCCAGGGGTTCAAGACTTCAGTGGAGAAAGTAACTACAGATGCTGTGGACATAGCAAGAGAGCTAGAATTAAAAGTGCCTGAAGATGTGGCTGAATTGCTGCAATCTTGTGATAAAACTCTACCGGATGAGGCATGGCTTTTCATGATTGGAGCAAGGAATTCTGTCTCTTGAGATGGGAACTACTTCTGGTGAAGACGCTATGCAGATTGTTGAAATGACAAAAAAGGATTTAGAATATTACATAAACTTAGATGACAAAGCAGTGGCAGGGTTTGACAGAATTGACTCCAATTTTGAAAGTTCCACTGAAAAAATGTTATAAAAAACATTGCAAGCTACAGAAAAATTGTTTGTGAAAGGATGAGTTGATTGTCTTATTTTAAGAATTTGCTGCAGTCACCCCAAGCTTCAGCAACCACTTTTGGCCGCTTGGCCTGGAGTCATGACCTGTTCATCTGCACAGCTGAGCTTCTTCAGAGGCGTGGGCCAGCCTGGAAGAGGAAGTCCTCAGGGAGCTCAATGCCTTCTCCTTGCTCACGGGAGATGAGTGTCACCACATGCACAAAGACACTGTCTACACTTATTGTGTCAGCAGTCATCAGCACCCAGGCAAGACCTGTGTCATAAAAAAAATTTGACTCACAGAGGCTCAGGTAATGAATAACATTATTTTTAGCAATATTTAGCAAAGTATTTTAAATTTAAGGTATATATGTATTTTTTAGATGTAATGCTATTGCACACTTAATTGACTATGGTGTAGTGTAAACAGCATAATGTAAATACAACCTTTACATAACTGGGAAACCAAAAAATGCATGTGACTTGCTTTAATGCAATGTTCACTTCATTATGGGGTCTTGAACTCAACCTACACTATCTCTGGGGTAAGCATGTGTTTCATCTTCAGATTTGAAAGAAATTTCTGCTGGGTTAAAGAATTCTAGGTTGACAACTTTTTCTCTTTAGTGTCTCAATAATGTCTTCCCATTTTCCTCTGATTTGTGAAATTTCTGACATGAAGTTTGCTGTTAGTTTTTGTATTTATTTTTCTCTATATAATTGTCTGAGTGCTTAAAATTTTTTAAAAAATCATGAATTTGAGGATTTTGATTAAGATGTACCTTGAATTTTTTTTTTTTTTTTTACATTTATTCAGTCTGGAGGTCTTTGAAATTCCTGAATTTGTGGGGTTAAAATTCTCACCATATTTGAAAAAAATATTTGACTGTCTTTCTTCAAATGTTATATCTGCCAGTCATCTCTCTCTTTTTATGGAACTTTAATCACACATATGTTAGGCTACTTGATTTTTTTCTATATTGATTATCAGGATCTAATGATCCAGTTTTTTTTTTTATAGCCTCTTTTCTCTTAATGTTTCATTTTTGATAGTTTCTACTGCTATATTTTCTCTTTTACTTTAAAAAATTTAATTAATTGACTAATTAATTAATTAGTTGGATTTTAGTTGTTTTACAGTGTTATGTTAGTTTCTGCTGTAAAACGAAGTGAATCAGTTATACATATACATATATCCACTCTTAAAGATTTGCTTCCCTTTTGGCTCACCACAGAGAATTGAGCAGAGTTCCCTGTGCTATGTAGTAGGTTTTCATTAGTTACCTGTTTTATGTAGAGTAATGTATATATGTCAATCCCAACTTCTGAATTCATCCCACTACCACTTCCTGCCTTTGTAGCCTTAAGTTTGTTTTCTATGTTTGTGACTCAGGTCCTGATCTTTTCTTCTGCTGCTTCAAACATCCTGGTAATCCCATCTAGTGTATTTTTCATTTAATATATTATATTTTTTAATCTCTAGAATTTGCATTTGCTTCTTTATTATATCTTTTCCCCCCTTATCACAGGCATGTTTTTCTCTGCCTTCTTAAAAAATGGAATCTATTTATAATGGTTGTTTTACCATCCTTTTCTGCTTGTTCTACCACCTGTGGGTCTGTTTCTACTGACTGCTTTTTCTTCTTGCTATGGAGAAAATTTTTTTCTATTCCTTTGCATTTCTGGTAATTTCTGATTAGATAGTAGATATTATTAATTATACATTTTGGGTTGCTGGATATTATTGTATTTACATAAGTAGTGTTGGATTTTTTTCCTGTGCATAGTTACTCAGAATCATTTGGATCTTTCTGCCTTGTTAAGCTTTTTAATGGTACATCCAAAGCAACTTTTAGTCTAGGTAAAATTTATCTCCAGTACTAAGGCTTTTGTGGGTTTTACTCAAAGCCCCATGTGTTATGAAGTTTACTCTAAATCCTGTGTGAGCTCTGGAAGTTGTTCTGCCTATTTTTTCCTGATATTCTTTCTCCATTTTTACATAGTTTTTGCTTATGCATTGCCGTTCAGTACACAGATGGAAGGGGAAACCTCTGCAGATCTCTAAAAGTCTCTGCGAAGATCCCTCCTCTCTGGGACTCAGCCTTGCAAATTCTAGCCATCTCGGCCTTCCTGAACTTTCATCTTTGGCTTCTCTGTCAGGCTGCTAGGTGTTATTATGGTCTCCACTCTCTTTGCTAAGACCTGGATGATGCCTCCAGATGCTGACTTGGTACAGTGGAACAGTTTGCCTTCTTTGAGGGATCAAATTTCTGTGCTGCTTTTTGCACAATACTTAAAACTTCACATTAAACAATGCTTTAGTTTTCTAGTAAATTTAAGACTTAAGGGTATTTGCCTCCTGTTACTCTATCTTGGCTGGAAGCAGAATTGATCACTCCCTCTTTTTTGAAACACTTTTTTTTCCTTTTTTTATTTTTCTGCTTTAATGGTCACTTCTTAGTCTCATCATCTTCTTTCTCCTTTCTCTGATGTCCTTCTGAATATTGGCGTAGGTCCCCTTCTTTTTTCTATTATCTCCATTAGCAGATTTATCGAACATCATGCTAGATTTGCTGTTGATTGTAAAATGGATGTCTCCAGGGCAATTTCCCTTCTGAACCCCAAACTCGGATATCCAAGTAGTCCATCTGACATCTCTGGGATGTCTACCAGGACTTTTTAAGCTTATTTGTTTTTATTGACATAATTTATTTATAATGTGTTACTTTCAGGCATACAGTACATATATACATACACATATATAGACCCACATTTTCAGATTCTTTTTCCTTATAGGTTATTACAAAATACTGAGTATGTTTCCCTGCTCTAGTAGCCTCTTACACTTAATGTGCCCACAGTATAATTCTCAACTTAATCCTCTCTCAAACATGTTTCTTTCAGTCCTTGTATCCTAGTGATGTGGCTCAATTCACTAATGCATCATCCACCTAGAAGCTCAAGGAAAAAACTTTTAACCATCTTTAATTCTTTTTTCTTCTCCTCTAATATCTAATCCATTAGCAAGTCCTGTATAGACTCTACTTCAAAAATATATTGCAGTATGTACCAACTCTTACCAACATTACTGCTACCACTTTGGTCTCTGTCTTGATCATTTCTCGCCCGGATGATTGCAATATGCTCCCACCTGCTTCCACTCTGGTGTGTTTCCAGTTTAGCCTATTCTCCCTGCAGCAGCCAAATTTTAATCCAATCATTTCACTTTCCTGTTTCAAACCCTCAAATGACTCAAATCATTTAAAATAAAATGCAAATATCTTACAATAACCTGTAAGGCCAAACATGATCCTCCCCTATTTCTCCAGTTTGGTCTGTTAGCATTTCTTCCACCTATTTATTTATTCCAAGTAGACCCAACCTCTTTCTGAATCCTGAGCACAATTAAGATTTTTATGTACTTGGGGTACTTGCACATGCTGTGCTCGTCTACCTAATCTGTGAAGCATTGCTGCTGTTTCTTATCACTCACGTCTCACCTCAAATTTTGTCTCTGCAGAGAGGTTTTCTCTGACCTAACACAAAGAGAGTTTTTTACCCTGTCACTTTGTTATCCCATTACTTCCTTTTATTTTCTTTATAACACATGTCAATGATTCCAACGATGGCCACAATTTTCCAACCCTCCATCAACACCCATTTGCAGTGTGATGTTGCAGCACTTTCCATTGAGAGATGGAATCTATTTCTCCATTCCTCAAATCTGGGCCAGACTTGTGACTTGCTTTGGCTGACAGACTGGTTTGGAAGTAAATCTGTGTTCGCTCTGAGCTATGTGATCTTCTGTTCTCTTTCTTGGACTCCAGCAACTGCCCTGTGAAGAATCCTGAGCTTGTTTGGTGGAGGACAGGAGAACACAAGGAGAAAAACTGAGGCATCTCAGCCAATAGCCAGTCTTTTCTGGGAAACAAAGCTGCCAGGCTGACCTGGAGCCAATTGCAGACACATGAAGGAACCCAGACCAGACTAGGGCTGCTGAGCTGAACAACCTGTAGTCTCATGAGCAAGAATAAATGGTCATTAAAAAAATCATAAAATATTACTATATTGGTCATGAAGCAAAAGTTAGCTGATATAATTATATCAGTATTTGAAATTATGTATCAATACATACTCACTTTATTGTGTAACCACAATAAACATATGAATTCCTTGAAGATAAGGAGTTTAGCTCATCATTATATTGTAGTGGTTATAGCTATAGCATTAGATTAAAATGACAATATGATATTTTAAGAAAGGCCTATATATTGGCATTTTATTAAACAGGAGAGATATGGCCACAGAAGCCATCTACACTTCCTCCTAAATTTTTCCTAAGGAAAAACCATAATAAAAGACTGAGGCAATTTTGTTCTATCAGGAGACCGATGGTCAAAGTGAATTAAATTATCCTAGGGGAAGGGGAATTAGGTGCCAACAAGGAATTGGTCCCTTTTCTGGGATTGATGGAATCTAATCCCAGGGAAAGGAAGCCAGGAAGACTTGGGAAACTCATTATTTTCTTGTCCCTCTCCCATCTCCCAATCCTGCTGCCATATCCTCTTCTTGTTTGCCTTAATGTATCCATCATCCCCACTCTAAGGAAATCCCATCAGGGCTTCCAAAGAACAGCAGAACCCAGACTGGCTTTAGCAAAGGTTTAAATTAATAATATCACTCAAACCAACCAGCTAAAGGATAAAGCAAACAATGGCCAACCAGCCAACGTGCCAGGTCATGGGATTTTAACAACAGCAAGGGAGAAATACAGACAGATGTATTTCTAAGTGAGTGCTTTTTGGGCCAATCAGAAATTTTGATATAGTGTAAAATTTTCTAGGTATCACTCCAGATGTAAATAATTCAGATTTCAAATTTTGAAAATTACTGAAATATAGTATTATACCAACAAAATATTAATATTTTGATACTTTAACCTGGCATTTATTCTGGAATGCCTGAACACCTTCAGCCTATGTTGCAATCACCCTCATGTCCCCAGCACCTAGGACAGCGCCCAGCAGGTTCTCAATCCATGCAAGAGCAGACGAATGAACAGATGCTTGCTAGGATTTGGCTTTATGAAAGGCTTTATGGAGGTGCAACCCCAGGGTAGTCAGCTGTCCTCAAACACACATACACACTTCACATGCTACCTCCCAAACAACAGCTGCCCTCCCAGTAGGTCCCAGTTCTGACAAGGGAGCAGGAGGGGCACTGTGGGTGCTCCAAGGACGTGCATCCCAGGGTGAAGGCAGTACATCCTATAAAGATGGTGCTGCAAACCCTCCGTGTCCTCCAGGCTTGGCAGGGCTAAGTCTTCTAGCAGAATCTTCCGTGATGCTAGCGGGGGTGGGGCTGCGGAGGAAAATAACAGTAAGAACAATGTGGGACTCTGTTGGTGGTCCAGTGGTTAAGAATCTACCTCGCAAGGCAGGAGACAGGGGTTCAGTCTCTGGCTGGGGAACTAAGATCCCACATGCCGCAAAGAAACTAAGCCTTCGAGTCACAGCTACTGAGCTCACGTGCTCTGGAACAAGCTTGCCACAATTAGGGCATGTGTGCTGAGTGCTGAGGGCGGAGCGCTGCAACTACAGGGTCTACGCGTGACAATAAAAGATCCTTCATGATGCAGTGAAGATCCTGCATGCTGCAACTGAGAGCTGAAGCAGCCAAATAAATAAATAAATATTTTTTAAAAAACTGAACAGAGTAATGGCCACCTCCTTGGTGCTTCCTGGGTACTAGGCATTGTGCTAAGTAAACATAAGTCTTTTTTTTTTTAATACTCTATTTTAATATTTATAGCATTCCATGTTGTGCCTTCCCTGGTAGCCCAGTCAGTAAAGAATCTGCCTGTAGTGTAGGAGACCTGGGTTTGATCCCTGGGTCAGGAAGAACCTCTGGAGAAGGGAATGGCTACCCACTCCAGTATTCTTGCCTGGAAAATCCCATGGACAGAGGAGCCTGGCAGGCTAATGTCTATGGGGTTATAAAAATAGGACGCGATGTAGCAACTATACCACCACATTTTGTGGAAGAGGAAACTGAGGCTGGGAGAAGTTAGTAAGTTGCCTGGAATCACACAGTTAGGAGCACATACCTGGTAGCTCAGATGGTAAAGAATCTGCCTGCAGTATGAGAGACCTGGGTTCGATCCCTGGGTTGGGAAGATCCCCTGGAGGAGGGCATGGCAACCCACTCCAATATCCTTGCCTGGAGAATCTCCATGGACAGAGGGGCCTGGTGGGCTACAGTCCATGGGGTTGCAAAGAGTTGGACATGACTGAGAGTGTAAGCCCAGCACACACAGTTAGGACGTGCGACAGGCCATGATTTGAACACAGGTCTTTCTACGCCACACCTTCTGAAGGCCACGCTAGCCCAGAGCTTACCGTGTCTGCCTGTTTGAAGCCGCTGCTCCCTTCCGTCCCCAGTGAGGGACCAGACTCCGTCCTGAGCCCCGCCTCCACCCCCCAGGTCTCCTGGGTCTAACTCTGACTCATATGTTTTTCTACTTGGGATCAGCCTGTTCACCTCCACCTGGGGTCACCTTTCTAAAGAGCTCAGACTCTTCCCATTTCTCTGCCTTGGGCCAGGCCTGCCAGGCTTATCTGACAAAGGGCTCAACTGCTTCCTTCCCAGCTCGTGTGGGAACTCCCATCTCAGCTCCCCTCAAACCCACACACCCAGTGCATCCTCCCCCATACACCTCACCTCCCCACAGAGCAGATACATCCTACACAGCACACAAGCTCAAACACCTAATACGCTCCAGATCTTTCCCAACTTAAGGTGGGGCTACTTCCTGATAAACATATCATAAATTGAAAATACCATGAATCAAAAATATATTTAATACAGCTAACTTACCAAACATCATTGCTCAGCCTAGTTTGCCTTAAACACTTTCAGAACACATCTGTTAGCCTACAGTCGGGCAAAAGCCTCTAACACGAAGTTCATTTTATACTAAAGTGCTGAATATCTCATGTAATTGAATAGTGTGCTGAAAGTGAAAAACAGAATGGTTGTCTGGACACAGGGTGGTTTTAAGTGTACTGGTTGTTCACCCTCATGATCGTCTGTAGCTGAATGGAAGCTGCAGCTGCTGCCACTGGCCAGCATCAAGAGAGAGCACGTGCCACGTATCACTAGTTCAGGAAAAGATCAAAAGTCAAAGTCTGAAGGACAGTTTCTGTGGAATGCATATTGCTTTCACACCATGGTAAAGCACAAAATCATTAAGTTGATCCATCATAAATCTGGGACCGTCTGCATAAACCAGAGACCTGCATCATATACACAGGTGAGCTGTTGTTTTTCACAGTATGAGGATATGCTCCTCATACTTCCGGACCTCTACCCCTCCACAGGAAGTCATATACCACATATGCACACACACATACACACATACCATTCAGCATACACACACACCTGTTAAACTTCACACCTACTCACAGGACTGAGTCCCCCTGCCCGATCCCATGCTACCCTCCACTGCAGATGGATGGTCGTTTGGTGTGATGGGTGCTCCAAGTAGGGAAACTATCTCCTTGCACCACCTCACCTTCCAGGTGCCCCAACAAGCTCGAGTGCGCATAGAAGAAAAGAAGGAAAAGATGGAGCCAAAGTGAACTAAACAGGCCCCAGAACTGCCATAGGCAGACCAGGGCTCCAAATCCCACTGGAGATGGACAATGCTATGTGTGCAGGAGAGAGATCTTGGTGAGATGGCAGATACACTGAGAAAAAAAGGGGCTGGTGGGTCAAGATGCCCCTGGTCAAAGAAGAAAATGAGGATTATAATCATGGTGAAACAGAGAAAATATGAATAGGACAAATTTTAGATATTTGAATAAAACAAAGCACAAACAGGAGAAGAAAATTCCGAAAGAGGAGTAACCTCCTGACTCCCCCTAAGATGAGAATCCATAGAACTGGGGGTAGGGGGTGTTACTGGATAACCCATCAAGGGATAGTGGGGATCAGACTCCAAATTTCTTCCAGGGACTTGTCCAAAGTGCTTCTCCCAGCCTCGATTTTGAGGAATGATGGGTGTGCTGCCAAGAAGCTTGAATGAAAATGTGGTCAGTTCTGAGCCTGGGTAGGTCACATCGTTGTGTGTCCATCCATATGCATGAGTTGATTGGCCGGGGGTGAGGCTCCCACATGGGACTCTGGAGGCAGAGGCAGGGGATGGGGAGGGCAGCCTGGAGTCTGGTCCAGGGAGCCCAGAGACCTGGCCTCGGAGCCCTTGGGATGAACTGTTTACAACCTGGGGCTGAAGGCGCAGGCAGCACCAGGCACAAATCCTTTCCTGCCTTTCCTGGGGACATGATGTGGCCTCAGGTTAGAGGGGGCAGTGGGCATTCCACAGCGGGGAGAATGTCCTTCCTGAGAGCAGATGAGGGCCACCGGGGACGTCCCTGAAGGAGCTGGGGCAGGAGGAGGAGAAGAGTGCTGTTTGTGAGTGCGGGTGAGTTTGTGCTATCTTTGGACATTTCTTCTCTTTTTTAAATTAAATATTTATTGACTTATTTTTCTGTGCCAGATCTTAGTTGTGGCAGGCGGAATCTAGTTCTCTGACCAGGAGTTGAACCCAGGCTCCCTGCATTGGGAGCAGAGTCCGAGCAACTGGGCCACCAAGGAAGTCCCTCCTTGCACATCTGCATATGGAAAAGGGGTGAGATTTGAGGTGGGTGGAGCGTGCTGTGGGCAGGTGGAAGGATGTGGAAGCGGGCTGGAGGAACAGGAGGATTCTGTTACATGACCGCAGTGATACCCGCAGTCCTGCTGACACTGGGACATTCACGGTATTTTGTCTTGATCTCCAAACAAATTGGTGTCTGATCACTAGCAGCAGGTAACCCAAACCAGCTTTCACTTGCACCCTTCCTTCCAGTTCTCCCAAGGACTTGTCCCTTGGGCTCTCCCTGCCTCTTGGACTGGGGCAAGCTTTACACGGAGCGGAGCTGAGGAAAGGCTCTGAGCCATCCCGGTCATTGGGGAGTAGCTTTGCTCTCAGAAACCCAGGTGTGGCTCATGGAAGGCTCCCTGGAGGAGGGAGTTTGACTGTTGAGTTGGGTGCTCAGAGTTGGATTAGCAAAATGCTGGGACTGGAAAGATGGCACTCCAGGTGGAAAAAACTGCAAGAGCAAGGTCACGGAGCTGGGGAGTCTGGGAAGCCTGGAGAAGCTGGCCAAGGCCCGGGTGGTAGCGGATTTTACGTGTCAACTTTACTGGGCCACAGGGTGCCCAGATATTTGGTTAAAGATTATACAGGGTGTGTCTCTGAGGGTATTCTGGATGAGACTGACATTTGAATTGGTAGACTGAGTGAAGCAGAACCTCATTCAATCCATCGAAGTCCTGGATGGAGCAAAATACCTGAGTAGGTGGGGACTTCTGCTGCCTGACTACTGGGCTAGTCTTCTCCTGCCTTTGGATTTGGACTAAGTCTAGAACTTATACATTGATTCTCCTGGTTCTCAGACTTTTAGACCAAGATTAGAGTTATACCATTGGCTCCAGCTTGCTGACTGCAGATCCTGGGACTGTTCAGCCTCCATCAGTTCAGTCACTCAGCCGTGTCCGACTCTTTGTGACCCCATGAACCGCATCACTCCAGGCCTCCCTGTCCATCACCAACTCCCGGAGTCCACCCAAACCATGTCCATTGAGTCAGTGATGCTATCCAACCATCTCATCTTCTGTCATCCCCTTCTCCTCTTGCCCTCAATCTTTCCCAGCATCAGGGTCTTTTCAAATGAGTCAGCTCTTCCCATCAGGTGGCCAAAGTATTGGAGTTTCAGCTTCAACATCAGTCCTACCAATGAACACCCAGGACTGATCTCCTTTAGGATGGACTGGTTGGATCTCCTTGCAGTCCAAGGGACTCTCAAGAGTCTTCTCCAAGACCATAGTTCAAAAACATTAATTCTTCGGTGCTCAGCTTTCTTCACAGTCCAACTCTCACATCCGTACGTGACCACTGGAAAAACCATAGCCTTGACTAGACGGACCTTTGTTGACAAAGTATGTCTCTGCTTTTTAATATGCTGTCTAGGTTGGTCATAACTTTCCTTCCAAGGAGTAAGCGTTTTTTAATTTCATGGCTGCAATCACCATGTGCAGTGATTTTGGAGCCCAGAAAAATAAAGTCAGCCACTGTTTCTCCATCTATTTCCCATGAAGTGATGGGACTGGATGCCATGATCTTAGTTTTCTGAATGTTGAGCTTTAAGCCAACTTTTTCACTCTCTTTTTTCACTTTCATCAAGAGGCTCTTTAGTTCTTCTTCACTTTCTGCCATAAGGGTGGTGTCATCTGCATATCTGAGGTTATCAGCCTCTATAATCTCAAGCAAATTCTTTATAATAAACCTCTATCTATTCTATTAATATTTATCTATCATCAATCAATCAATCATCTTTTACATACCTACCTGCCTATGTCTATTTCTATATTTTTATCTTAATGTCCTATTGGTTCTGTTTCTCTGGAGAACTCTAACAGCCAGAGTGGTGGTTCTCACCCATGACTGCACATCATCATCACCTGGGAAGCTTCAAAAAGAATGACTTACTGGGCTCCATCCCCGGAGGCTCTGATTCCATTGGTCTGACATCAGACCCAAGCACTTCTACTTTTCAAAAGTTCCCCAAGGACTCCCCTGTATAGCTAGGGTGGAGAAGCTCTGAGGTTGGAGGGAGCTCTGAGCTGGGGCATGGGGTGTGGGAAGGAGAGGAAGGAAAGGGATGTGAACTCATCCAGGGCATCTGGGCTGCAGGCATTTGCTTGTTGAATAGCATCGGACAACCCCGCATCATAACAGTGAGGATGTTCCCCATTTTTCAGATAAGGAAAGCAGTTGCTCAGCGAGGGAGTGGAAAGCTCAAGATCCCAAGGCTGGTAGGTGGCAGAGCTGGGATTTACACCCTAAAATCTGGAAGATGGGCCTGAAAAGGCTTGGCCCTGAAGTGGCATTTGTCTTCCACTCTAGGAGCATGGAGAACACTGGAGAATGGCGATCCCCATTCTGGGGTCAGATCCTCTCAAGCATAATAGCCCCCATACTTCTACCTTGAAGGAGAACTTCAAGCTTGGGATTATTATTACTAACCTGCAGGATTATGAGTCCCATGATAGTGTTTTGTGCTTTTTAGCATCATATTAGTGGAGTATTTGTGTTGGACCGGACCTCAGAAATCAGAGCATCCTTGGGATGGTGTCACATTCATTTCTTTATTTCCTTGATAGCAGTGCTTGGCATTCAGTAGATCATCCATTAATGTTTATGGAATTGAAATAAATGGTTTAAAAGGTCACAAAACTGATGCAACAAATGCTCAGGTATATTTGGCTGTCTTTCCCACATGGAGTGAGTTATAGCAGAGGTGGGACTAGAATCAATTCTTCTAATCTCAGCCATGTGGCCTTTTTACACTGTTATTTCCCTGCTGTTTTTGTTGGTTTCAGAATCATAGCCTTTGGAGACTAGAGGAGCCTCAGAAAAGGTTTACACAGCATTTAAAAACAGTCTCATTCTTCTGTGCTCTCTCCCATCCAGCAGCAGTGACTGTCTAGAGCTCATTCTGAGGCTCATGAAGAAAGAGTGCCATCATTGATTAGTGATGCCTGTCATGGATGTGGGAGTGGCTAGTGGCTGCATGTATGCCAGATATTTGCTGTTTCTGATTTCATCCATTTCATCCTGATTTCTATAATTTATGGTTAAGAAAAATCAAGTTCCTTTTGGCTGTCCATAAAATTATATGACAATGGGAGACTCATATTAGTAATCGGGGGAGCCTTTCCACAAATCCCAGATACTCTAGGGTCTCCTTAAAGAAAGCCAGCATTGAGTTATGGCAAAATTTCTGGACTTGAAGTTAGATGAAGAGATTGATGTACACATTGTTATGCTTAGTGATGTGATCTCTGGCATGACTTCTCTTTCTGAGGTTCAGTTTCTTCATCTATAATGAATGAATATTGAGGTGGAGCTATATGTCTCTTAGGACTGTTATAAAGAGTAAATTAAGGTAAGTGTGAAAAATGTTCAATCAGCCATGTAGCACTGTGGGACTCATTCCTTTTGTGGATTGCATTATTGGTCCCAATTCTTTACATTTCCCTGTATCTATGCCTTTGCCATATGGCTCTGCAGTTCTTTCTATATGGCAAAATATATTTCTCTGGCCCTTTACTTTAGGCTTAGTTATGTGACTTGATTCAGGCAATGGAAAGGGACAGAAGACATAGGGTGTCAGCTTGGGCTAGGCTTGGAGTAGCACATTATGCTTCCATTTGCTCTCTTATGCCTTGGTTCTTGTCCTGAGAAGGACAAGCCCTAGCTAGCCCCCTGGACCAAGAACTGTGAAATAAATGAGAAGCAGACTCAGTGCAACCTGCAACTTGAGCCCAGCCTGGATCAGTGGACCCTCAACTGATGTGCATGCAGATGCTTGAGCTAAATGAATGTTTAGTTTGGTATGCAACTGGGATTGCTTGTTACACAGTAACAGCTGACTAAAGTACCTCTGAAGGCCTTTCCTGGTAAGAAGCAGCTTTCTCTCTCTAGGGTTGCAGTTTCACTGTGGAGTGAATAAAGGACAATATGCCATAGGGGAGAAAAGGCACGTTGTCACTTCCCTCCCTCTTCTACTTTTGTGAGGAGCCTAGGGGCTCCTGAATGCTACTGACATTAAAATATGCACTGCTTATGTGAGAACCTCTCATCCTGAGATCTGGCTCCAGGGCCTCTTGCCCTAGTAGCTCAAAGCAAAATATCAGTTGCTTTGGTTTTGTCTCATGAGCTTTGCAAACCATTGCTTTCCCCCAACCACTTAGCACCTGCAACACCCTTGGCCCCCTCATTCTATACCTCTTCTCTGCATCCTACTTTGGGTTGGAACTTCACTGTCTACAAGGGGAGGGGAGGATGTGAGGGGAGGGCAGTTACCCCAATTAGCTGTGGAGAGAGTGGGCCTCAGCCTCAGCCAGGGAGCAGGGCTAGCCTGTGGTGGGCAACTCAAGGGCAAAAAGTCCAGGAGAATATGCAAAATTTTGCATTAAATAGGCAAAGGCGCAGCTCCAGAGTCCTTTGCTCTCAAGTTCAAGCAGAAAATGCAAGAATTGATATGCTAAATGGATGCAAAGAAAGGAATTCTTCCAGCAGATCCTGGGTCTGAGGATTTTCCCCTAGATGAAGGAAAGAAAGGTGACCCATGTTCTGAAGCAATTTTAACTGGCATTTCTCAGAGGAAGAGGCTGCTTGACCTTGAGCTCGTTAGGTTGAGAGAAAGAAACTGGGGTCAGAGAGGTGTGTGGACTTGTCTAAGATGGCACAGAGATTTGGGGGTGCAACAGGTCTGGGCCCAGGTGTGTTAGGTCCTGATTGAGCTCTGCCTTTGCTGAGCAGGTTCTTAGAATCAACTTGGTCCAAGGCCAGGGCAAGGTCACCGCTCCTGCGTAGTTCAACTGTCACTTATCTTCTTGCTGGAAAATACTGCTCTTCAAGGTATTCTTATGGCATAGTCCTGCTTTCCTGTGTCCCAAGGGTCCCTGCTGGGAGCTCACACTTGATGACAGGGCTGCGCTCCTGTCCCCCTGCCCTCCCCCAGTTAGCTGCACTGAACGTGGCTGCCTTTCTGCACTGTCCTGAGCTGCTGACAGAATGTGGAGGCTGGCTGCACTGCTCTCTCAGACCCATCCTCTGTGGTCTGGGCAAGGCTGTCAAAATACTCCCCAGGTGGCACAGTGGTAAAGAGCCTGCCTGCCAGTGCATGAGACTCCAGTTCAATTCCTGGGTCAGGAATATCCCCTGGAGGAGGAAATGGTAACCCACTCCAGTATTCTTGCCTGGAAAATCCCATGGGCAGAGGAGCCTGGCAGGCTACAGTCCCTGGGGCTGCAAAGGGTCGGACACAACTGAGCATACTGCACACGGTCCAATATTGATATCTTTCTAAGGATTGTATTTTTCACTCAGTTTTATCCACGGTCGCTTTATTATATCATGTAATGAATGGGAAACGGAGGCCCAGAGAATATGAGACTTACTTGAGGTCATAATGCTAGCTATTGATGGGGTGGACATGTCATGGGCTGAATGTTCGTGTCTCCCTCATCAAAAATTTATAGGTGGAAGCCCTATCCTCCAATGTGATGGGGGACAGTCCTTTGGGAGATGATTATGTTTAGATGGGGTCACATGGTGATGCCCTCATGATGGGATTAGTGCCCTTATAGGAAGAGGGAGAAACCGCATGGAAGCACTCAGGAAGAAGGTGGCCTTCTACAAGGCAGGAGATAGGCCCTCTCAGACACCAGATCTGCTGGCGCTTTGATCTTGAACTTCCCATGTTCCAGAACTGTGAGAATTAAAAGTTTGTTATTTAAGCCAGTGTATGGCAGCCTGGAGGACTGATGCTGAAGCTCCAGTACTTTCGCCACCCGATGTGAAGAGCCAATTCATTGGAAAAGATTGAGGGCAGGAGGAGAAGTGGGTGACAGAGGATGAGATGGTTGAATGGCATCATCGACTCAATGGATGTGAGTTTGAGCAAACTCTGGGAGGTAGTGAAGGACAGGGAAGCCTGGTGCACTGCAGGCCACGGGGTTGCAAAGAGTTGGATGTGACTTTTAACAACCGAATGACCAAAACGACATGCCAGCCTCAACCGACTACGATGGGAAGTAAGAAACCACTCCTCCTGACCCTCGGCCCAATGCCTCTTCTACACCACAGTGTCTTTTGGGAGGGTAGACCACATACCATCACTGTAATCACCTAAGGTTTTGTTTATCTGACTCCTCAAGGGATGGTGAACTTCAATCTGTCTTTCTGTGAGAGATGATGGTGTGGGTTTAGTGAGATCCGTCAGCCATAGGGACACAAAGTTGGAAAAATGTGTTTCTCTAAGAATACTGTTGGCAGGAGAGCAGGAGCAGACATCTTGCTGTCCAACAAGCGAGGTAATTAATATTCCATTAACAAAGCCATTACAACTCCTGAATGGAAATCATGCTTCATCTTAAGGTGCGAAGCCCACTTCTAAGTGAGGTGTAACAGCTGAATAAGCATACCTGCTGATTTATGTCCATAAAACTTAATTTATTAGCTATGTCTTAATTGTGATGGTGTGAACAGTCGTGGAGCCATTAGCAAAATCCTTTAAAAGCCGCTGACGAGAATAATATGCCCAATAAATGAGATGAGTAGCACTTTTTCTGCTTCTGAGTCTATAGACTTGCTAATCAGGGTGGGTTGGTCTTTAATGGAATGGGTGTGGGGGGGTGCTCTGGAGGATGTGATGGAAGGTGGCCTCATCCCGCACTGCCCTGGGACCAGCCCTGCAGCTGTATCTGGAAGGATGGGTGGTGTTTGGACACGTGGAGATACTGGGAGTGACGGAAGGGACAAGAGAGGGTTCTCCAAGGTATAGTCAAAATGGCAAAGACATGGAGCAGGCAGTATGCAATTCCCATAAGCTCTTTGACTAGAGAATAGCTGCGTGACTTTATGCATCACCCCCCTCACCCTCCCCTTCCTTCATCTTTCCTCTCCGCACTGTCAAGAGCTTAGCCCCATATTAAGCACACAGTACCTTAGTATTTGGGTGTCTGTAGAAATGCAGAGAGGTAGACTCTGATGCCCTTCTCACATGGGTTCAGACATGCTGCCAACCAGCAAAAAGTCCTGTAGAGCCCACATCTCATGGGCTTTGAAGGGTGTATTATTTGGCCATGCAATATGCATCTAGCTGAAATTAGGTTGCAAAACAGAATAATTTATCTCCTCTGGGAACGCTAATGGTCAAAGAAGAATCACATTCCTTCTTTGCCCTGCTCTCTCTTTATATGGGAAGGGAGGTGTTAGAACCCTCATGATGAAAAGCAATTCCACTGGCTGCTGCCAAGGTCTGACACCCAGAAGTTCTTCTCTATGTCTCTTACGTACACCATTTTCTGAAAAGGACAACTGGAAAAAATGGTTTGAATAGATACACTTCCAGCTTCCTATTTACAGCTGGACATCCTCCTCTCTATCCACCACTGTCCAAAACAAGGGCACTGAGAGCTCACAGCTTCAGCACTCTTGGAGTGGAGGGCACTGGTGTCCCTGAGAGCAGCCTCACTGCCAGATCTCCCCGAGATCCTCATGCTGGTCAGCTCAACTTCTGTTCTTAAAATATGGGGTTGGTCAAAAAGTTCTTTTTGAAGTAAGAAGTGACATCTGCAGTAAGATGTTACAGAAAATCCAAATGAACTTTTTGGCCAATGCAATGTTTCTTTGTTGTTTTTGTTTGGTCACTCAGTCGTGTCTGACTCTTTGTGACCCCATGGACTGCAGCACGCCAGACTTCTCTGTCCTTCCCCAACTCCCGGAGCTTGCTCAAACTCATGTCCATTGAATTGGTGATGCCATCCAACCATCTCATCTTCTATTGTTCCCTTCTCCTCCTGCCTTCAATGTTCCCCAGCATCAGGGTCTTTTCTAATGAGTCGGCTCTTCACATCAGGTGCCCAAAGTATTGGAACTTAAGATTCAGCATCAGTCCTTCTAATGAATGTTCAGGACTGATTTCCTTTAGGATTGACTGGTTTGATCTCCTTGCAGTCCAAGGGACTTTCAAGAGTCTTATCGAAGACCACAGTTCAAAAGCACCAATTCTTTGGTGTTCAGTTTTCTGACTGACTACTGACTTTGGTCCAACTCTCACATCCATACATGAACTACTGAAAAATCCATAGCTTTGACTAGATGGACCTTTGTTGGCAAAGTAATGTCTCTGGTTTTTAATATGCTGTCTAGGTTGGTCATAACTTTTCTTCCAAGGAACAAGTGTCTTTTAATTTCATGGCCTCAGACACCATCTGCAGTGATTTGGAAGCCTCAGAAAATAAAGTCTGTCACTGTTTCTATTGCTTCCCCATCTATCTGCCGTGAATGGGACCAGATGCCATGATCTTAAGTTTTCTGAATGTTGAGTTTTAAGCCAGTTTTTTCACTCTCCTCTTTCACCTCATTAAGAAGCTCTTTAGTTCCTCTTTGCTTTCTGCCATAAGAGTGGTGTTATCTGCATATCTGAGGTTATTGATATTTCTCCCAGCAATCTTGATTCCAGCTTGTGCTTTATCCGTTTTGGCACTTCTCTTGAGGTACTCTGCATATAAGTTAAATAAGCAAGGTGACAATATACAGCCTTGACTTACTCTCTTTTCAATTTTGAACTCAATTCTCCTTCCTCAATTCTGTTGCTTAAAATCAAAGGAATCTTGGAACTTCCCTGGTGATCCAGTGGTTAAGACTCCGAGCTTCCACATCAGTGGGTGCGGGTTTGATTCCTGGCGGGGAACTAAGATCCTGCAAAAAAGGCTTGACCAAAACAAATGAATCTTGATTAATATAGTAAAGAACCTGCAATATAAGGAAAAGACACTTTAATATAAGGTTCAAGAAGCTGTCAAAATCTTGTTCTAATGCTTTTTTAAAAGATAAGCTCTATTGGAGTATAATTTACATGCAATGAAATTCATGTCTTAAGCATACAGTTTGATAACTTTTGATATAGGTGCACACTCATGTAACTGTCACCCCTGTTAAGATGTAGAACATTTCCGTCTCTCCAAAAAGTTTCCTGGTGCCCCCATGCCAAATTACTACAAGCTGTGATTTCTAGCACTGTGGGTTAGTTTTGCTATTCAGTCATACAAACTGAGGCCCGTAAATCCTACCACACATACCCCTTATTACCTGGCTTCTTTTGCTCAGCATAATTATTTTGAGATTCACCATGTTGTTGAATGTATCAATAGTTCATTTTTATTGCAGAGTAGTGGCCTGTTTTCTGCATATAGCACAGTTTATCAATTCACCTGTGGATGAATATCTGGATTGTTACCAGAGTTTCAGGCTATTATGAATGCAAGTGTTATGAACATTTACGTACAAGTCTCCCTACTTTATGTATATATGACATTTTTTGTATATATGACATATGCAAATTTGTATATATATTATATGTATAATATACGCACACATATATAATTTCTTTTAGATAAATACGTAGGATTGGAATCTCCAGGTTATATAAGCATATGCTTAACTTTGTAGGAAACTGACAAACTTTTATTTATTTATTTATGGCTATGCTAGGTCTTTGTAGCTATTTTAACACCATTTGTTTAAAACACTGTCTTTTCTCCACTGAGTTATGTTAGTACTTGTGTCATTGAAAATCAACTGGCTATACATACATTGGTCTATTTCTGGACTCTTTAGTCTATTCAACTGATGTATATGTTTACCCTTATACCAATATCATTCCATCTTCATAACTGGAGCTTTATAATATAAATCTTGGAATCAGCTAATATAAATCCTCCAATTTTGCTCCTTTCCCCCTATTTTGTTTCAGCTATTCCAGATCCTTCGTAGTTCCACTTAGTTTCAGAGTCACTTTGTCAGTTTGTACAAAAATATGTCTCTAATACTTTAATAGGTATTGTATTGAATTTATAGATCAATTTGGGGAGAAGGAATAAGTTAACAATATTGACTCTTCTAATCTGTAACTGTGGTATATCTCTGCATGTTATTTATATCTTGCTTAATTTTCCCAGTAATATTTTATAGTTTTCATGTCATTATTATAGCGATATTATGATCTTTTTTCAGTTTATTCTGAGGTTTTTTTGAAAATTTGACACCCACAAATTGTATCATTTAAAAAATATTAATTTTCCTATTATTTGTTGCTAGGGCCTAGAAATACCATTGCTTTTAATACATTGATCTTTTATTCTGTGCTACTGCAAATTTTTCTTGTTTGTTGATTAGGTGTTTTTGGTAGATTTCTGTTAATTTTCTGCAATTATATCATTGGCAAGAAAAGACCATTTAACTTCTACCTTTCTAACATCTATATCTTCTATTTCTAATTCTCTCTTTCTCTTTTTGTACTGGCATAGGCATGTAATACATACTGTTTAGAAATAGTAAAAGAGGACATCCTTGCCTTATTCCTGATATTAGAAGAAAAGCACTAAGTATCATGTTAGCTGTACTTTTGTTTGCTTTTGTATAGATGCCCTTTATGGCTGAGAAATTTCCTTCTATTTTCAGTTTGCCGATGGTCAAAATTTTTGCAATATAATCCCATATTCATATTGATTTAGGTGCTTTCCTATATGTGAAAATTAATAAATATTATACCAAGAGAAATTTTGGAAGAAAAATATCAAAAATGTAAAAATCAAAGCTTATGGATAACTGAAAGGTAGCATAAGAAAAGATCTTTCTATCTTTTTTAATTTGGTGGCATGAAAGTACTCTCTTAGCATGACCCCAAAAGAAGAAATGATGAAAAAGTTATTAGACTATGTAAAAATCGTCAGTTGCTGTTCTAAAGATGTCATAAACAAATACAGAAGACTTATATCACTTGTTTTATAAGTGTATATAACATACACGATAGATGAAAGGTTGTTATTTCTTACATATAAAGAGTTCATACACATAAAGAGGAAGTTTTAGAACTCTTTTATAAATTGGCAAAGGGCATGAACAAGCAATTTGCCAAAGAAATAGAAATAGGCAAGAAAAGTATAAAAAGATATTCCATTTCAGTAGTAATAAAATAAATCCAAATTAAACAATAGCAAATGTTATTTGGCAGATGGGCAAAGGTTAACAGATTGATAATATTTAGTGTCAAAGAAGGTGTAAGGAAATTTTCATATTGTTGATAGGAGAGCAAATTGTTATTGTATCACTGGAGGACATTTTCTAATATTTATTGAAAGCCTTAAAAATGTGCATAACCCTGGATCCCACAATTCTACTTCTGGGAATTTATTCTAGAACAATAATTGAACAAATGAGAAAATATTCATGTATAAGGATGTTTATTGCAAATTATTGATAACACCAAATTTTTTTGTTTTTTTAAATTTTATTGAAGTATAGTTGATTTACAATATGGTGTTTAATTTCTGCTGTATAGTAAAGTGACTCAGTTACACATATATATTCTTTTTCTTATTCTTTTCCATTATGGTTTATCACAGGCTATTAACTATATTCCTTGTGCTATACAATAGGACCTGTTGTTCATCCATCTTATGTGTAATAGTTTGCATCTGCTAATCCCAAACCCCCAATCCTTCCTTCTGCCACGCCCCCTCCCCTTGACAGCCACAAGTCTGTTCTCTATATTTGAGAGTCTGGTTTCTTTTTCTCACTGATATGTTCATTTGTGTCATATTTTAGATTCCATATATAAGTGATAACATCAAATTTTGGTTATAACCTAAAGATCTATCAGCAGGAACTGGATAAGTAAGTGAATTATGCTATAGCCATTGAGTGGAGTACTATGAACCTATTCAGATATATTATGTGGATTTATATTAATCAAAATGGAAAGATGTGCCTTGTTAAGAATGGTTTGGGTCTATTAAGATTCCATATTTTTAATTAAAAAGGAAATGTATATATGTGTGTGTGTGTGTGTATAAACATATATATACCCAACACAATAATTGGCATACAGTAAGCACTCAATAAGCACTGAGTGACTGAATGTCGAAATTAAAAAGAACTGTCTGGATGTGTGTACAATATATCAAATGTTAACTGAATATCTATAGATGGAGGGTGTTGGTGATTTATACCTTCTTTGTTAT
Organism: Odocoileus virginianus; assembly: GCF_023699985.2. Lineage (NCBI taxonomy): Eukaryota > Metazoa > Chordata > Mammalia > Artiodactyla > Cervidae > Odocoileus > Odocoileus virginianus. Next base: position 87,486,078 of record NC_069678.1, read on the forward strand.
TTCTGTACAATTTGAAAAACTGAACAAATGTGTATTACTTTTATAATCAGAAATGGCAAAAGATCTGTTTGTTTTCTAAAAAATAAAAGAATCTAGGACTTGATTGCTGGTAAGTGGGGCACGGGGAGAATGGAGGTGTTGAGGAAGATGTACTGTATTTTGGTTGGTGTAACTTCCTTCACTAAGAACAAAGCTAGTGGAGGTGATGGAATTCCAGATGAGCTATTTCAAATCCTAAAAGATGATGCTGTGAAAGTGCTGCACTCAATATGCCAGCACATTTGGAAAACTCAGCAGTGGCCACAGGCCTGGAAAAGGTCAGTTTTCATTCCAATCCCAAAGAAAGACAATGCCAAAGAATGCTCAAACTATCGCACAATTGTACTCATCTCACACACTAGCAAACTAATGCTCAAAATTCTCCAAGTGAGGCTTCAACAGTATGTGAACCGAGAACTTCCAGATGTTCAAGCTGGGTTTAGAAAAGGCAGAGGAGCCAGAGATGAAATTGTCAACATCTGTTGGATCAGTGAAAAAGCAAGAGTTCCAGAAAAACATCTACTTCTGCTTTATTGTCTATACTAAAACTTTTGACTGTGTGGATCACCACAAACTGTGGAAAATTCTTCAAGAGATGGGAATACCAGACTACCTTACCTGCCTCCTGAGAGATCTGTATGCAGGTCAAGAAGCAACAGTTAGAACCGGACATGGAAAAATGGACTGGTTCAAAATTGGGAAAGAAGTACGTTAAGGCTGTATGTTGTCACCCTGCTTACTTAACTTATATGCAGAGTACATCATGTGAAATGCCAGACAGGATGAAGCACAAGCTGGAATCAAGACTGCTGGGAGGCATATTAATAACCTCAGATATGCAGATGACACCACTCTAATGGGCAAAAGTGAGGAGGAACTAGAGAGCCTCTTGATGAAAGTGAAAGAGGAGAGTGAAAAAACTGGCTTAAAACTCCACATTCAAAAAACTAAGATCATGGCGTCTGGTCCTATCAGTTCACGGCTAATAGATGGGGAAACAATAGAAACAGTGACAGACTTTATTTTCTGGGGCTTCCAAATCACTGCAGATGGTGTCTGAAGCCATGAAATTAAAAGACGCTTGCCTCTTGGAAGAAAAGCTATGACCAACATTTACAGCACATTAAAAAGCAGAGACATTACTTTGCTGACAAAAGTCCATCTAGTCAAACCTATAGTTTTTTCAGTAGTCATGTATGGATGTGAGAGTTGAATCATAAAGAAGACTGAACACCAAAGAATTGATGCTTTTGAACTGCGGTGTTAGAGAAGACTCTTGAGAGTCCCTTGGACTGCAAGGAGATCAAACCAGTCAATCCTAAAGGAAATCAGTCCTGAACATTCATTAGAAGGACTGATGCTGAATCTTAAGCTCCAATACTTTGGCCACCTGATGCAAAGAGCCGACTCATTGGAAAAGACCCTGATTCTGGGCAAGATTGAAGGCAGGAGGAGAAGGGGTGACATAGGATGAAATGGTTGGATGGCATCATCAACTCGGTGGACGAGTTTGGGCAAGCTGGGGGAGTTGGTGATGGACAGGGAGGCCTGGTATGCTTCAGTCCGTGGGGTCACAAAGAGTTGGACACAACTGAGTGACTGAACTGAACTGAATTTCCCTCAGTGTTCTGTTGCCATTTCTGGGAAATCGGGAGAAGGAGAAGAAGGAGGAGGGTATGTGTGTGTTTTGGCTGCGTGGCCTGTCGAATCTTAGTTCCCCGACTAGAGACTGAACCCATGCCCATGCAGTGGAAGGGTGGAGTCTTAGCCATGACACCACTAGGGAAGTCCCTGTTTGTGTGTGCTAAAACTTCCACCTATTTTGTTTGCAGTGCCAGTGGGGCACCCAGTGAGATATATGGATCTGGAGCTCCTATAAAGAGGTTAGATCACAAACCAATTACTATTGATCATGTCAGGAGGCAGCCGCCAATGTGTGTTAGTTATCGTTGCAGCTGAGAAAACTGCTGCTCGGCAGAGAGGGCAAAGTGAGGAGGGGGCAGGGGGGGCAGTCTTGCAGAGCCCTGTTCTCTTCAGGGAGGCCAGGAAGAGTTTCCAGGAAAGGAACCAGAGAAAGAACAGGAAGTTAGGAACGAGGAGAACCAGCAGAGTGGTGTCCTGATACAGGGGGACAGGTGCTGCTGAGAGGTCAAGCTAGGTGCAGGATGCAAAGTGCCCAGAGGATCTGGTCATTAGCAAGGACATCATGGCCTTGGCTGGAGTGGTCTCCTTGGAACTGATGGGGCAGTAGGTGTATTCGATTCTTATGAGACACTTGGAGGAGAGGGTGAGAAAAGACCTAAGGTGATAGCTGGAGAGGGATGGAAGGTCAAGAAACATGTTTTTTACTAGGATGGGAGGAATTTGATCACATTCATGAGTGGAAGGGAAGGAACCAGTTGAGGGGGAGCCCTTAAAGACCCCGGAGATGGGAGAATGGTCTATGTGGAGGTCAGAACAGGTGGGAAGGGATTGATATACCTCCAAGAGAATGGAGGGGTACCCCTCTTCCACGATGATGGAGGAGGAGAGGATGGATGTGGGTGCAGTGGTGGCAGGAGCATGGGGGGTAGTAATTAGAGATGGTCCATGCCTGATTTTCTCCAGCAGCCAGAAGATGCTCCCTCTCCTGATGGCTTTTCATCATCTCAGTCCCCAGAAAGACCAGAGTTTTAAGGTTCCCGCTTGATGAAGTTGGCTTGACGCAAAGCAGTAATGAAAGTTGCCAACGGAGAATGCGGCAGGAATCGGCCCGGGTGTCAAATTCACTCAGCTCCTATGTGCAGATACATAATTAGGAGGCCTCTCCACCAGGCGAACGCATCGGATCACGATTCTTCTCCGGCGTGAGCAGGCGCATGTTGAAGATTTCCAGAATACAGATTTCCGAAATAATGATTCTAATAAACAGTGGTTATCTTAACTTTATTTTCAGGCCGTAAAACACATCCTTTGATAAATTATTTCGCCGTCTATCCCCAAGTGCACCTCTCCGGGCCAGGCTCCCCTCCCCCGGCTGGCAGCCGCCCGAACGGCAGTTCCATATATTATTCATTCCAATCAAATAAGACACAGTGGTGCCTCAGTAAACTTGCTTTTCATATCAGAATTGCTCTTATTGAGTAATACACACTGCAGACCCCAGCTTCCAGCACCAGGCCTGAAATGAGCAATTCTCTCATTGTAATAATGTGCCTCTGTCATCTCCTTATTATCAGCATGATAAAAGATGAAATATTCACAGACGCTGCCCTCCTAACCTGATCACAGCTTGATATTTGAGCTTTGGAAATGAGTTTTATAAGCTTTAATATACTCCTTGGCGGAGTGACCCCTGAAATTAAACATTATTACAGAGCGGATATTTAAAAAGCTGGGGCCGCAAATTACATCAAAATGAAAATATTAAGGAGTATTACGAATATACCAAGTGGGAGCTCACAGCTCTGGAAGCTGTGAACGCCCGAGAACTCCACACGCGGGTGTCAAAAACATCAGAAAAAATAATAACAGCAGAGACACCTTGACTTCGGTTATTTTATACTTAGGACTAAACGAAATTATTTGAATGGATTTTTTTTTTTTTCCTCCTGTAGGCTAGCTTTCCAGGAGGAAAAAAAAAGCCCATTATTCTCAACTTTAGGTTCCTAATACATTTCACGCTTGGTTTAAAGAGGCACCTTCCTTTTTTTTTTTTTTTTTCCTGGTGCATGGATAAATAAAAGAAATACCTAAATGTAATGAAACCAAAGATCATGCTAAGAAAAAAGTGAGCAAACACGACTAGAAAGAGCCTCTGGATTCAATTTCCCCTTCGATTGGCACTCTGATGGACAGGCTCCCAGCAGCATCAGAGCTGCAGAAAACCAAGGCGGGGAGAGGAAGGGGGGTCCCCCCCGCCCCAGGGCTGTGCTGCTTCTTCAGTGGGACCTGGAGATGCTGGGAAATGCAGCACCATCTGCATGAGCTTCACACAGGATTTCTGTTTGCCTGATGGTGGAGTCTGGAGTTGGGCACTGTGAATGTGGGCCAGGGATTTACTGGTTTAATGCCTAATTCTTCTGCTGGATTGAAAGCTTCATGAGGGCAAGAACTGTGTCTGGTTTCCCAGCAGTATTCCCCAAATTAATTCTGGGACTCAGAGAGGTGACCCTGAATAAATACTTTATTTATTAAATGCATGTATGCATGCAAAGGAGCAAATGACTTCCCAGTTCTTTTCTTTCCCAGTACCCATGAAGAACTCCACAGAGGTGTTCTTGGTCTTCACGGACCTGCAGGGAACACACAAGGAACTTTTCCTAGGCTTCATCATTTTGCATTTATCTGGGGCTGTAAAACTAAGTTGCAAATTATACTTGGAGGCTTTTTCAATTTTTTTTTAATACTATAGACACATTTTGCTGCTCTGCTTGCCATGGAAAGCTCGTTGTTTGGGTCATTGCGTTTTTACATTCATTTCTCTGAGCATCAGTTTCTTCACTGCAGAGCTAGGACACTAATACTCAGCTTGCTGGTTGCCATTGGATAGAACGAGCAAACATACGGGAAACAGTGTGTGAGGTGCTTTCACCCTTTAGTTTTTTTGTGTGTCCAAGAGGGTACAGATGTATTGACCAATTCAAAATAATCTTTTTTTTTTTTCTTTAAAAGAAGCAAAGAAATAAAAATTCTTATCCACAATGACAGATCAATGTTTTTATGTGCCAAGATTTTCTTTTATAAACTTCAGATGTATTTGCATGATGGGGAAGGAAAAAGAAATTCATAGCATAGAGGATAAAAATACAGATTTTGGAACGGTTAGACTGGGGTCTGAATCCTGATTTTGTTTATTTCTTGGTGTGAGACCTTAGGCAAATTAACCTCTCTGAGGCTTAGTTTCCTCATTTGTAAAAATAGGAATAATGGTAAAACTGATCCCATTTGCCAGGTTCCCGCCAAGATATAGGCGTAAAGAATTAAATACAAAGAATAAAGACTAGGAGGTAAGAAGCAAAAATAATTGTTATTTGCAGATCTATGATTGACTATGTAGAAAACCCAAAAGAAATTATAAATTATTTGACTCAAAATGAAACTTTAGCAGGGTTTCTGGATACAAAATCAATATACAAAAATCAATTGAATTTTCATACACCAATAGCAATAAGCTGGAAAAATTAATTTAAAATAAATCATTCACATTAGCAACAAAAATATTAAAGTATCTAGGAGTGCATATAACATGTTAACAAATTTTTTATGGAGAAAATCTTATACAAATATGTTAAGACCTAAGTAAATAGATACATCATGTTGTTGGACAAAATATTCAATATTATAAAGATATAAATTTCCCAAACTTCTCTTTTGATTTGATGCAGTTTCAATTAGATTTACAATGGAGTGGGAAGTTGACAGACTGATTCTTGTATTTATATGGTGTAGGGAAGGGCCAAAATCTTTCTAAAGCAGAAGACTAAGTTGGGGAGATTTTTCTTTACTAAATAGTAACATTTATCATAAAGCTATAATAATCGAGGAAGTAATTGATAAACAGGTCAGTGGAAAGAAGAAAGAGCCCGGAAACAAACTGTATATACATGGAATCTTGATGGAGTAGGCATTGCAGATGAGTGGGAAAAGGATAGACTACAGTGCTGGGAAAATTGGTAGTTCTTAGTGACAAAAAAATGGAATTTGGTTTTTGCTCTATAATCTACACAAAAGTAAATTCTATGTGGATTATATCACTGAAAATAAAGGAGAAAAACTAGAAAGTGATTAGAACATAATATAGGAGAATAACTTCAAAACTTTGAGGTCATGAAACATGCACATTATAAAGACAAAGATTAACAAATTTGACTCTATTAGAATTGAGAACATATTCATCACAAGTCACAACTGAGTGAAAAGATAAGCCACACCCTAGGAAAAGAAACTATAACCCTCATGAGCAACAAAGGATTAATGCACAAAACACTAAAGAATGATGCAGGGTGTCAGAATAACACATGTGTAACAGACTAGCAGGCAAAAAGCATAAACAGATCTTTTCCACAAGAGGAAACATGAATGGGCAATAAACATATGAAACAATGTTCAACTTCACTGATAATCAGGAAACTTCAAATTAAAACAGTGATATTATTACATGTCCATTAGATTCCCCTCTGCAACCCCCCACTGCTGCCCTGCTCAAAAAAAAACCACTAGCAGTACCAGATCTAGATTAAGAAACTCTCAGCTACTCCTGCTGGGAATGTGAATTTGTGCAACTACTTTGAAAAACTTGAATTTTCTAGCAAAGCTAAACACACACAAGTTATGAGTCAACAGGTCCGCTCCCAGAGTATACCTTAAAGAGACTTGTATTTCTATATCGAAGATGAGTACAGAAGTGTTCATAGCATCATTTTCTGTAATAGCAGAGATAATGGACTCAACCAACATGTCCACCTATAGTATAATGAATAATGAAACTGTGTCAAACTTACACAATGAAATACTATTCTAAAATAAAAATGGATACATTGCTGTTATATGCATTAAGTAGGTTGAACTTACAAATAAATGCTGAATGACAGAAGGAAGTCATAGAAGAAAACCTATAGTATGATCCCATTCATTGACAACTCATAAACAGGCTAAGTAAAATAATATTTTGCTTAGGGACCCATAATTAAATGGTAAAACTATAGAGAAAACCTAAATAAGGATTAAAACAAATTGAGGATAGTGGTTGCCTTAGGCTGGGGTGGGACCAGGGACTAGGTAAGTCAGAGGAGTACACAGGGGGCTTCTAAGATATCGACACTATTCTATCTACTTCTTAACCGGGATTGTTTGTATGTGGATTTTCATTTCATTATTATTCTACAATAATAATTCTGCATGTGTGTTTTAAACCCTCTCTTGTATGATATATTTTATAATGGAAACCAAAGACAGAAACAAGCTCAGAGGTGAGAAGTAACTTGCTTGGAGTAAGAGTTAGAGCAAGGATTTAAATCATGGTCTTCAGCCTGGCGTTTCTTTTATAAAATAATTAATTAGTTTATTTGTTTTTGGCCACACTACGGACACAGGGTGAGAGAAGGATGGAACCCATGCCCTCTGCAGTGGAAACACAGACTCTTAAGCACTGGACTGTCAGGGAAGTCCTGGTCTGGTGTCTCTGAAGCATTTAAAAGTAACTCTCAGCCGTCTCTCGACTGGAACTCTTCCTGTCCTCTGCATCTATGTGCTCCTTGGGTGCTTAGGTTCCTTCTTCCAATGTGTAGGCCTCCTCTGTGGGTCAAGAAGCTAGGTAGTGAGGCCATTTTTCTAATCAGGACTGTGTATTTTCTTTCAATCCATCAGTAGGAGACAGCCTTAAAACCCAAACGTCAGTCATCTGCAAAAGGGCCGGTTTGCAAGTCCAATTTCTTGAGCGTTTATAAATGCCAGAAATTCCTGACAAATGCTGGAAAGGAGTTGCCAGAAAATCTGACACCAGATAGGGCTTTGGGGAATAACACTGTCCAAGCTCCTAATTTTATTCAGGAGTCACTGAGGCCTAGAAGCTTCTTCAAGGTCACAGAGCCAGGAAACGGTGGAGCTGGAACCACTTGGCTCAACTCCTCACTCACTGTGATGTTGCTTCCTATGGCCCAGCAACAATGCCCTGCTGTTCTTAGATACCTGAGAACATTTAGAGTCCTGAAGAGCAGAGGGGATTAACTTGTGCCTTTGTATGTTTACACACTGGTTCCCATGAGTATATCCTCTGAGCTGCAATAAGGTAAAGGATCTTCTGAATCATCAGAGAAGTACCCCAGAATGTTCTGAGTCTTTTTGGATGTTAACTTCATTCTCGAATCTGCAATCAAAGGTATCCCAAAATCTTAGCTAATAAAAGTATTCATTGATTGAGCAAATATTACCTCTTGCCTACCTCTTGCCACATAGAATTAGGGTGTATGGGGCTGGGAGAGGCAGAGAGAAACAAAGAGGGAAAAGACCTTTTGTTTTTATTGGAGTATAGTTGCTTTACAATGTTAGTTAGTTTCTGCTATATAGCAAAGTGAATTAGCTGTATGCAAACATACCCCTACTGTTTTTTGGATTATCTTCCTGTTTAGGTCACCACCGAGCCCTGAGTAGAGCTCCCTGGGCTATACAGTCTCATCAGTTATCTCTTTTATACACAGTAGTGTATAAAAATGTATGTCAATCCCAATATGCCAATCCATTCTGCTCCCGACTTCCCCTCTTGGTATCCATACATTTGTTCTCTAAGTCTGTGTCTCTATTTCTGCTTTGGAAATAAGTTCATCTATACCATTTTTTTAGGTTTTACATATACATGTTAATATATGATATTTGTTTTTCTCTTTCTGTCTTACTTCACTCATGACAGTGTTCTTCTCTTTCTGTCTGACTTCACTCATGACAGTCTCTGGGTCATCCAGGTCTCTGCAAATGGCACAATTTCATTCATTTTTATGGCTGCGTAATATTCCACTGTATATATGTACCACATTGTCTTTATCCATTCTTCTGTTTATAGACATTTAGGTTGCTTCCATTCCCTGGCTACTGTAAATAGTGCTGCAGGGGCCTTGTTTTTAAATAATCAGGACATTTACTTACAGAATTAGATGGGGAAAGGTGAATCAAGACATGCCTATAAAGTTAGTGTACTGCTTTTTTATTGCTGCTGTAACAAATTACCATAAATTTAGTGACTTTAAATAATACACATTATTACCTTGCATTTCTGTAAGTCAGAAGTCAGATGTGGATCTCACTGGTCTAAAACCAAGATATCAGCTGTACAGTGTTTCCTTCCAGAGTCTCTTGGGAAAAATCCATTTTCTAGCTTTAAAAAAAATATTTTAGAGGTCACCCATATTTCTTGGCTCATCAAGCCCCCTGCCCCTGCATCTTCAAAGTGTAACATTGTACCTATTGAACCATCCTTCCATGATCACATTTTCCTCTGACTTTTCCTGCTTTCCTCTTCTACTTCTAGAACCCTGCAGATTATATGGGGTACACCAGGATAATCTAGGTTTATCTCCTTATCTACTGATTAGCAACCTTAATTCCATTTTTTTGTTGTTTGGTCATGTCTGACTCTTTTATGACCCCATGGACTGTAGCCTGCCAGTCTCCTCTGTCCTCAGTATTCAGGCAAGAATACTGGAGTAGGTTGCCATTTCCTTCTCCAGGGCATCTTCCCAACCCAGGGACTGAACTCTTGTCTCCTTCATACCCTGCATTGCAGGCAGATTCTTTACTGCTGAGCCACTGGAATTCTGTTTTGTTCTTTTAACATAATATATTTACAGATTCTGTGAATTAGGGTGTAGATATCATTGGGGGCCATTATTCTGCATACTGCAGATGGCATGCATGGCAATTTACCACAGCCAAATTTCTTTATTAAGCAGCATCTCCTGGAAGAATTGAGATCAGTTCTAAGAAACATCTCGGAATATCTCTAAATGATCTATTTTTGTTTCTAACTCACAGATTTGCATAGAACAGTCTTCCAGTGTTTTTCTATCATAGCACCTACATAGAAGAATTATCAACACATGGAATACACACACACACACACACACACACACACACACACACGGGGTTGTTTTTGTTGTTATTGGGTTTTCTGAGTGGTGCAGTGGTAAAGAATCTTCTTTTACAGGAGATGCAGGTTCAATCCCTGGGTCAGGAAGATACCCTGAAGTAGGAAATGGCAACCCAATCCAGTATTCTTGACTCAAAAATTTCATGGACAGAGGAGCCTGGCTGTCTACAGTCCATGGGATCGTAAAGAGTTGGACATGGCTGAGCATGCACATTGTTGTTTAGTTGCTAAAGCATGCTATACGCCATTGTCACGCCATGGACTGTAGCCCTCCAGGCTCCTGTATCCATGGGATTTCCCCAACAAGAATACTGGAGTGGGTTGCCATTTCCATCTCCAGGGGATCTTCCCAACCTAGGGATGGAACCTGTGTCTCCTCCATTGGCAGGCAGATTCTTTACCACTGAGCCACCAGAGAAGCCCCAGATACGAGGGGTAGAGGTGCATAAAACATGACTTCTGTCCTTGAGGATCCCACAGCCAAGTGAGCCCATGTTGTAGTAGAAACTGCTGCACAACAACGACATCAAATTGTAGTGATGTAAAATACAACTGTTTTATTTTGCCCATGACTTTTTGGGTCAGGAATTTGGAGCAGGTTTTGTTCGGCATTTCTCACTTGGGGTCACCTGTGTGGTTGCAAAGAAGGATATAGTTATCTGAAGGCTCAGATTGCCTGGACACCAAGATAGCCCCCATATGTGGCTGGCAATCGATGCTGGCTGTCTACTGGAGCAGCAAGATGTGAACAGTCTGGGCAGGTGGATTTCTTCCATGGTGGTTAACATGGATGAGTGTGCTGAGAGCATAAGGTGGAGGCTGCTTGATCTTCTATGACTTAGTCTCAGAAGTTATTTAGCAATGCTTGCATGATACTCTATTGATTGAAATGCCCCAAATCCCTCTTGGATTCAAGGGAAGGGAACATTGCCCCCACCTCTCAATGAGAATAAGACAAGAATTTATGGCTATTTGTTTTAAAACCATCACACCCACAAGACAGGAAATTCAGGCAGTGATGATGTGTGTCTTGTACACCACAGTATCCTCAGAGCCCTGCACAGTGGCAGGCATGCAGTAAATGGTGTGTGAAGATTAACTGAGGGATAACCACAATAACTAGAATTGTATTGGAGTTCATGAACTCATTTTGTCTTCTCAGCAACACTGGGAAATGGGTACTGCTATTATCCTCATCTTATAGAGGAAATTGAGGCATGAGGCAAGGAAGGAAATCAACTCTGAATACACATTGGAAGGACTGATACCAAAGCTGAAGCTCCAATACTTTGTTCATCTGATGCGAAGAGCCAACTCATTGGAAATGACCCTGATACTGGGAAAGATTGGAGGCAGGAGGAGAACGGGGCGACAGAGGATGAGATGGTTGGATGGCATCACTAATTCAATGGACAGGAGTTTGAGCAAGTTCCAGGAGATGATGAAGGATAGGGAAGACTGGTGTGCTGCAGTCCATGGGGTCACAAAGAGACGGAAATGACTTAGCGACTGAACAACGACATAATCATGTAGCTGATAAGTGGGTGAGCCAGAATTGGAACCTGGGTGATCTGTCCCCCAAACCCATGCCCTGAAGTGTGGATTCATGGTGAGAGATACATAAACAGTACAGTGAGACTCATGGTGACTGTGCAAGATCTTGTGGGAGAATAGGGGACCCAGTGCGGGGAGAGGCAGGAAGTGTTTCAGAGGGGTCTGTATCTTCAAGGGGAGTGTTTTTGAGGGTGGGATTGCAGGGAGGGCATTTTAGGAAAAGCATAAGAGTGAATAAAAGTTTGGAGGGATGCAAACGTGAGTTAAGTTTTATGAGAAGTTCAACAGGATTTGTGTGCAGGTGCCGAGAGGAAGGGAAGGAGGTTGGGGAGATAGGTGAACCCCAACTCCCCAGCTCTACACTATGATGACCAAGAACCTTAGCCTTGTGAATAGGCTCATCAATACCATTTTTTTCTAGATTCTATATATATGCATTAATATATAATATTTGCTTTTCTCTTTCTGACTTACTTCATTCTGTACAACAGGCCTGACGCTCCATGGTGACCTAGATGGGTGGGATGGGGGCAGTGGAGAGAGGCTCAAGAGGGAGGTGATATGTGTATAATTATGACTGATTTGCGTTGTTGTACATTGGAAATGGGCACAGCATTGTGGAGCGATTTTCTTCCAATTAAAGAACAAATTAAAAAATAAAAGAACTTTAGTCTTGATCTGGAGGGAGTTGGAAGCTTACAAAATGGTTTTGAAAGATTGCTCTAGCCTTGTGGTAGTCGGGCAGGCAAGCAAGGAGAAGGAAGAACTTCTGAAAGCACCCTCCTAACCCAGTGCTTGGCATGTTGGTGAGCAGAGTCTGTGGTCAGCCAGCATGATAGATGGCTCTGGGGATCTTTAAAAGGGACCTTTGAGGATGAAGCACAGGGAAAGGAAATCAGTGGTCGCAACAAACATTGGGAGCCATCTGGTATCTCACTGGATCCCACTATAATATTGGGGAGAAGGATGTGTTGTTCCTACTTGACAGATGAGAAAACTGAGTCCCAGAGAGGAAAGGTGACTTGCCTATGGTCATATAGTGGTAGGTAGTATAGGATCTAAAAACCAGATCTGTCTGATCCCAAGGCCCATGAGTCTCCACTGCTCAGACCTGTTGGATGACCACTATAAGCTTCCTGCTCCATCCCTAGCTCCCCAGACCAGCCCCAAAGGCAGGAACCTCAAAGAAAAGGATCATGCCTATGAGTGCCAGAGCTTGCCATACAATTGGCAGGGTTCAGAGCCCAATGTAAACGTTGGGCCCTTTGTTAAAAACGATTAAGATTTCTGCTCAGCGTTATGTGGCAGCCTGGATGGGAGGGGAGTTTGGGGGAGAATGGATACATGCATATGTCCCTTTGCTGTCCACCTGAAACTATCACAATATTAATCGGTTATACTTCAATATAAAAGAAAAATTTTAACGAAAGTAAAAAAAAATGGTTAAGATTTTCAAATGGTACTATTTCATTCATTTTTCTTGCTGAGTAATATTTCATTGTATATATGTACCACATCTTCTTTATCCATTCCTCTGGCGATGGACATTTAATTTGCTTCCATATCCTGGCTACTGTAAATAATTCTGTTATGAATATTGGGCTGTGTGCATCCTTTTGAATATCGTATTCTTTAGATATATGCCTAGGAGTAGGATTGCTAGATCATAAGGTAGCTCTATTTTTAGTTTTTTGAAGAAATTCCATATTATTCTTCATAGTGGCTATACCAACTTACATTCCTACCAACGGTGTAAAAGAGTTCCCTTTTCTCCACACCCTCTCCAACATTTATTGTAGTTTTTCATGATGGTCATTCTGACCAGTGTGAGGTGATACCTCATTGTAGTTTTGATTTCCATTTCTCTATAAATATCTCTACAAAAAAATGTACCATTTATATGTGGAATCTAGGAAAAATGGTCCAGATGAACTTACTTGCAAAGCAGAAATAGTCACAGATGTAGAAAACAAACTTGGGGTTACCAGGGGGAGGTGGGCTAAACTGGGAAATTGGGATAGACATGTATACACTACTATAAATAAAATAGGTAACTAATGAGAATCTATGATTTAGCGCAGGGAACTCTATTCAGTGATCGACGGTGACCCAAATGGGAAGGAAATCTAAAAAAGAGTGGATATATGTATCAGTTCAGTTCAGTCACTCAGTCACGTCCGACTCTTTGCTACCCCATGGACTGCAGTAAACTAGGCCTCCCTGTCCATCACCAACTCCCAGAGTTTACTCAAACTCATGTCCATTGAGTTGGTGATGCCATCCAACCATCTCATCCTCTGTTGTCCCCTTCTCCTCTTGCCTTCAATCTTTCCCAGCATCAGGGTCTTTTCGAATGAGTCAGCTCTTCGCATCAGGTGGCCAAAGTATTGAATATATGTATGGTGGTGCTTTAGTTGCTAAGTTGTGCCCGACTCTGTGCCACCCTGTGAACTGTAGTCCGCCAGGTTTCTCTGTCCATGGATTTCCCAGCATGGAAATACTGGGAAATACTGGGAGAATACTGGAGTGGGTTGCCATTTCCTTCTCCAGGGGATCTTCCTGACTCAGAGATCGAACCTGGGTCTCCTGCGTTGCAGGAAGTATCCTGCTTTGCAGGTGGAGTGTTTACCAACTGAGCCACCAGGGAAACTGATTAACTTTGCCGTAAAGCAACTACACCCCAATAAAAATTAATTAAAAATGATTAAGATTTTTAAGACAATGATGGCAGAGTATTAAACCAAACATGGGCTTTTCCAAGCATAGGGCCCTGGGTGATTGCACAGGTCACCTGCCCATGAACTTGACCCTGGTAACACAGAAGTAATCTGCATGGGTGCTATGAATATGCCTTCACTCCCAACCAAAGCTCAGGACAGCTCAGAATCAGCTCAGCTATGCCCCTGGGGCACCCAATTCAAGTAAATCTGTTCCACTCTAGGTTTTCTATCTTGGATCTCTTATAAGATGACCTCCTGGTAAAAGGCCTCTGTTACTGTAAAAATATTTGGAAACCCCTGTAGTCCTCATTGATAAGCACTGACATTTCACCTCGCTCTATTGCTGTGAGTACCCAGACACTCCGTTTCGGTGTTCTCACCCCATTGTTTGCAACATAGATTACTTTAAAATGACAATTTGATGACATTGCTCTGATGATGCCAATTCATCCTCACCCACTTAATTGGCCATGAAATATCAGTGAGAGGTAATTCCAAAGTCACCCAGCGCTGGAGAGAGCATGCTCTGGCTAGCTGCTGAATCTTCCCAGAAATATGAGCCTTCTGTCTGAGTGGCACTCAGGGAGGCCAGTGCCCACTGCAACACCTTGGTACACACACTATACCAGTGATGCCAGCTAAACAGAGTCCACACCTCTCATACCTCACCCACCAACCCGGATCAGACTAATGACAATCACACTAATATTAGCAAATACTTATTGAGCACCTACTGTGTGTTAGGCACTATTTTTAGTACTTCGATCTAGTTCCTTCCTACAGCCCCTAAGATACTGTTATTATTCCACATTAGTCCTCTGGATCTGGGTTCAAACTCAGGTGGGTTGACCTGAGTGGCACTCTGCATCCATTTGACTATTTATTATATGTCTATTGTATCCATGTATGTGAAATAAATAGTGGGCAAAACAGATACAGTCTTGGCATTATGGAGTATCGGTCCAGTGGGGAAGGCAGGTACCAATCACTTGCCAAAATATTAAAATCACAGATGTGGTAAGGCTGTGGAGGAAAGATGTAGGATGCTACCAGAACACATGTTGGGGGACACTATCTAGGTTGGGAGAGTCAGGGAAAGCTTCACCAGGAGGTACCATTTGAGGCGAAGGCTGAGTGGACAATAATTAGCTTGAGGATTTCATTTTTACACTGGGGAAGGTGGGTATAGAACAGAGGGAGTGCAAGACAGTCCAGAGGGAGGGTCCCCCACCCCCAGGCCACAGACCAGTATCAGTCTCTGGTCTGTTAGGAGCCGGGTTGCATGGCAGGAGGTGAGTGGGACGCGAAGCTTTATCTAAGTTTGCAGCCACTTCCCCTTGCTCCCATTACTGCCTGAGCTCCGCCTCTTGTCAAGTCAAAGGTGGCAATAGTAGCAATTGCTCTGTCGCCCAGTAGTGTGTCTGACTCTTTGCCACCCCTTGGACTGTAGCTCAGCAGGCTCCTCTGTCCATGGAATTTTCCAGGCAGGAATATTGGAGTGGGTTGCCATTTCCTACTCTAGGGGAATCTTCCAGACCCAGAGATCAAACCCATTTCTCTTGCGCCTCCTGCATCGGCAGGTGACTCTTTACCACTGTGCCGCCTGAGAGCTCAAGCCCTACCATGAACTGCCCATGTGAGGGATCTAGGTTGCACCCTCTTTATGAGAATCATCCCTAAACCACCCCTGGTCCCTGAAAAATTGTCTTCCACGAAACTGATCCCTGGTGCCTAAAAGGTTGGGGACCACTGCTCTAGGACAAGCAGGGTTACAGAGAGATAATGGAGGCACTATTTTCACAGGAGACTTCTCCTTAGCAGATAGTCAAGAGATTAAGGGCAGCTAGAGAAACACCCAAATGTGCTGATGGGATTTAGCATGAAACATGCACTAGCTTGGGGCAGAGCCCATTTATTTGGTGTGTGATGGGAAGGAAAAACTGAGATCCTGTCCTTCCAGTTTGCCTTCCTAAGCTCAGGGGAACTCCTTCCAGCATCTGGCTTTCTTCCCCTGAGACGGAGGTGGCTGCTTTTGGACCATGGCTAAATTACTTCTTGGCACCTGGCGTTAGGAACTTGTTAAGGCAGGAAGCCAAGAAATTCAGCCAGGTCTCAGTCTCAGTGCTATCTGGATAAGTAAGATGTGTGTTCCAGCTGTCTGGGGCTATGACTGGGACTCTGTCATTATCCTTCCTCTCCTTAACTTTCATCAGAAGCGGGGTCTGCTTATCATTGGTCTCTCTTGCCCAAAGTTGCTTATTTTCGATTTTCTTTGTATGAATTAAAACCAATGTTTAGGGAGGAACTAGGCTTGGCCAGGAAGCCGAAGAAGTCCCATGTTTTAGGAAGAAGGATGGAAGGAGGAGGAATGGGATGTCCTCTATCTTGCCATCAACCACAGAAACTTTGTCCACTCGTAAAATATGGTCCAATGAATGTCTGGATCTGACCAATCAGATTAGCCATCTCTCTTCCATCAAGAGAATTAAGTTCAGAAAGTCCAGAGGAGGTGAGTGTTGCTAGATGTAGCCCCCTTTATGACATAAGTTGGAAACATAAGGCAAAGAGAGAAGACTTCCCCCAGTACTGGCAATTGAGTGGGGTCTGAAAACGACATCTAAACCAGCAGGACACATGCGCACCTCTGGCCTAGGTCTGGATCTTGTTGCCTTTAGAGTGTTCTCCTGCTCTGATGTCAAAATGTGGACATTGGCTCCTCGTTGGTCCATCTTCCCTGACGTTAGGAGGGAAGACTTACTTCTCATTGGCTTTTGCACTCCCAGTACCATCTAGTAGAAGCAGGGTTGGGGGTGGTGTGGGGAGGCGGGACGGGGCTGCCCTCACTGGCCAGTCACTTCTATCTTTCTTAGTAGTGCATCAGAATACAGTCATGCTGGAAACAAACATGTATTTACATCAGCATTTGTTTGTGAACATAAAGTTCCTTTTGCTTTCTTGTCTCAGCTTTTGGAGAACATGAAGATGCCTGCTATTTGATTTTTAATTTGTCCCAAGGTAAGATAATCATCAACAGAATTTTAAGAAAATTGCTGTTTTTTACACATTCTTAGGCTCTAGGTCCAGATGTGTGACACAGAGTTGGAAAGAAGGCTGCTGCTCTGCCTCTCCAGAGCTCACCCAGACTCTCCCTGACAAGTTCTGGGACTCAGTGCAGGAGACGAGGGTTGGGGCTTTTCCTTGGGGGCTGTAGCTCAGCCCTTGGATGGTCCTGGCTGCTCATTATAGCTGCTAGTCCGATATACTTTAGAGTTCTCTTTACTTACCCTTTGTTGTTCCTATTTGAAAAAAAACCCAAAACCTCTTGTTACTCCGGTTATAGTTACTGTTTTTTGTTTTGTATTCTAATTTTATTAAAATTTAAAAATCATTTTTATTAAGATATAATTACATATAGCACTATGTTATTTCAGACATATAATGATGATTCAGTATATGTATTGCTAAATGATGACCATAAGTCTAGGTAACATCTGCACCCATACATTACAGAAAGAATTTTTTGGTGTGTAATGAAGACTTTAAAAATCTACTCTCCTCTGTTGTTGACAAAAAAAGGAAAAAAATCTACACTCTTAAAACTTACAAATATGCAATATAGTATTGATTATAGTCATCATGCTGGTCACTATATTATATACCCAGGATTTATTTATTGCTGGAGATATGTACATTTGACCTCTTCACCCATTTTCCTATCCTCCACCTCCCATCTCTGGCAACCACCAGTCTGTTCTCTGTGTCTATTTGCTTGGGTTTGTTTGTTTTTTAGATTCCACATAGAAGATTGTACAGTATTTGTCTTTGACTTACTTCACTTAGCATAATGCCTTCAAGGTCCACCCACGTTGTCACAAACTGCAAAATTTCATTCTTTTTTATTGCTGAATTAGCAACATCTTCCTTTGTGTATGTGTGTGTTGATGTGCTCAGTTGTGACAGCCTCTTTGTGACCCCATGGACTGTAGCCTGCCAGGCTCCTCTGTCCATGGAATTTTCCAGGCAAGAATACTGGCGTGGGTTGCCATTTCCATCTCCATTGTGTATGCATACCATATCTTTTTTATCCATTCATGTGTTGAGGGACACTTCGGTTGTTTTTCCATCTTGGCTAATGGAAATCATGCTGCAGTGAACATATAGGGGTGCATATATGTTTTTGAATTAGTGTTTTTATTTTCTTTGGATAAATACCCAGTAGTGGAATTGCTGGATCATATGGTAGTTCTATTTTTAACTTTTTGAGACATCTCCGTACTGTTTTCCACAGTGGCTGCCCCAATTTGCATTCGCACCAACAGTGCACAAGGGTTCCCTTTTCTTCACAGCCTCGCCAACTCTTGTTACCTCTTGTCTTTTTGATAACAGCCGTTCTAACAGGTGTGAGCTGATACGTCATTGTGACTTTGATCTGCATTTCCCTGATGACTAGTGACGTTGGGCATCTTTTCCTGCACCCGTTGGCCGTCAGCACGTCTTCTGTGGAAAAGTGTCTGTTCAGATCCTCTGTCCGTTTTTTTTTTTTTTTTTACTATTGAGTTTTATGAATTCTTCATATATTCAGGATATTAACCCCTTACGACATCTATGATTTGCAAAAATATTTCCCCCATTCAGTAGGCAGTAGGCTGCCTCTTCATTTTGTTGATGATTTCCTTTGTTTTGCAAAAGCCTTCGAGTTTGATGTAATATTACTTGCTATAGTTACTATTCTTTATATTAAACTTTCCCTCTTTAAATTACTGTTTGTATTTTCTCTCTTGATTGGCTCTGGATTAATACACCCAGCTTGCAAACATATGGTTACATTAAAGAATAAAAATTGAAATTTCAATCTCAGAGCCCCATTTCACAGACTCTGAGACTAAAGAGGATGTATTTTCTGCAGCAGATGCTGTTGGTACCTTGTGCATTTCCCCTTGCCCTTAGCATTTCAGCCCACTTACATCAATTCACACCAGCCAGAACCCACATTTCTGTGTCTGAGGGTTTTCCTTGGTTGTCAAAGCTCGCTTTTCTTACCTCTGTAGCTCACAAATGTGCCCAGGGAGTTAAATGCTCTTCTTGAGCAGTCCCCAACCAATGATCAACAGGAATGGGTGCATAAATCCTCCAGTCGCCTTGCTCTCTGAGGATGGGACAATGCTGGCTGCAGGTCTATCCTGACCACCATGTTTCTGCAGTGGGATGAAGCTCTGTTGCCCACTGCAGTAAGAGGTGCGATAATGCACTCTTCAGGACTTCCCTGGTGGCTCAGCAGTAAAGAATTCACCTGCAATTCAGGAGACCTGGGCTCGATCCCTGGATCAGGAAGATCCCCTAAAGAAGGAAACAGCTACCCACTCCAGTATTCTTGCCTGGAAAATCCCATGGACAGAAGAGCCTGGCAGGCTACAGTCCATGGGGTCACTAAAGAGTCGGTCATGACTTAATGAATAAACAACAGCAATGCACACTTTACTATTTGCCTTCCCATCCCTGTTTCATATCCCTATGCCCCATCAGTGTTTCTTTTATGTTCCAAACAAATCACTTGAATTAGGACCCCTTTCCCTCAATCTGCTTCTGGGAGAATCCAACCAAGGCTCTAACACAAGGTCATACAATGAGGCAGTGGTAGAGAAGGGACTGGAACTCAGTTCTCCTACTCTTATACCAGGTTCCATACACTGCACCACCCAGCCCCTCTGTTTTTAGCAAACCCTGTTTCAAATAAAACTACACTTGAACATGTGGTTATTTCTCAGCAAATTCTCAAGCTGCTAGCTTTCTATCTGGTTGAAACTGTCTGACATGCCAGTCATGCCTTTCCCAGAAATCTACCCTTCCAAAAGTAGCCTCTTCTGCTCAGGCTCCCACTCAGTCTCAGTGTCCTGATTGTGATAACATGGTGGCCCTTTTTGGACATCTCCCCATATGTTAGGTACTTTGTCAAACCCTTAACTCACACTGGCTCATGCAATCTGCAGTACAATCTTATGTGACAGGTCTTGGTTTGTAATTCCTTGATTCTAAGGCACACCATTCATTCATTAATTTTTTGAGGTGAGGTCAGGGACACACATTAAATACAAACATCAATTGTAGGGTACATCCCAATTTTAAGATGCTCAAATGTGAAAAAATAAAGGATTATCTTCACTTAACAAAATAGTAATGGAGACTCAAAGAGATTAAGTTGTGTGTCCAGCTTACACAGTTCCTAAGTGATGGAGCTTGGATTCCTAAAACCCATGAAAATGAGCGGTAGCCCTGTTCTTTCTCTTCTCTTTCTCCCGCCCTCCTCCCTGCCCTTCCCCACCACGACAAAGCTGGTCCAGGTTTGTACACCTGATCTCCTGTGTTCCAAACATTGTCTTTCTCCCAGGAATGTTTGATGCTCAAGGAGGCTGACTGCCTGGGGCTGCTTCGCTAGGAACCCTGGGAAGGTCAGGGCCAGGACAGGCCAGAGACCCAACGAGGCTGAGGACAGGGCACAGACACTGTCAGTGGAGGAACTCAGTCTGAGGAGGGAGGTAAATGGGGCAGATCAGCTGAGAGGCAGAGGTAGAGATAGTAGCTGCTGATATGTCCTCACTTGCCTTCCTTCCTCCAGGAGTGTTCTGGAACATTCTCCTGGATAAACACTAGAACATTTATTGGCGAACAGACATTTGTTTGTGTTGGCAAATAAACCTTTTTACTCACGATCTCACATCACCTCCATTAAGCCTTGACTGTGCTCAGCCTTTACGTCTGTGATCTCAGGTCACCTCCCTGACAACCTTATGCTCAATTCTATTCCTATCCCACCCTATTTGAAGGTGCTGGAAAGGCTCAGAGAAGGGACCTCCCAACTCAGTCTTTCAGCTAGAAAGTGACAGAACTGGCTTTGGATCCATGGGGTCTCCGTCTGGAGCTGTGCTTCTCATCTCTGCACGACCTTATTTTGGGACCATTAGAAACAATAACAATAAACAAACAAAAACCCTCAAGCCACCTTTTGATTCACGCTGGTTTGCGTGAGCGTCTGATCCTTGGCACTAGGCAATCTCAACAAGAACAGAAGTTTTCACAAAGGGTTTTGTTTTCGCCTCTGGGTTTACTCTGTTTGACTACGGTATCAGTGACAACATCTGCTTTGTATTTTTACAGAATCTTTTTCAAAGCATGTACTTGCAGCGTGACTGAGTGTTTGGTTTTTGGGGATGAGCGAATATGTTTTATTTCTCTGATAACAATACACATCTCTTGGGCACGTGGTGACTGAACCGTCCAGATTGTTTGATTCGTCTGAGCTGTCCTCGCCCAAGCTCAGCCTGTTACCATCCTTTCTCCACCCTCTTGGGGGATGAATACATCTGAATAGGGTTTAACACTTTCTACATAACTTATTTTCTAATTCACATGATCATTCAGCAATCGGCCATGTACTAAGCCTCTATTCTTCCCTAGACCTTGCACTGACTGTCAGAGAGCTCAAGGAACAGTGTTTCCACTTCAAGGATCCCACAGGTGGGGTGGGGGGAGCAAAGTGGGAAGGAAGAAGGTTGTTAATGATCTCACAGCATCCCAAGTGCCACCACAGAGGTAAGAACAGGAGTGATCAGACTCCAAAAGATCAGCAAGTACATTAGACTGGGATTCTAATTAGGCTTTCAAATGAGTTGATCATTGTGTTAAAGGCACCTCCATAGAGAATGGGTGGAAGATGGGCAACATGTGAAGAAGAGATGATTGCAAGTATCAGAGTCAGGGGGAAAGTCAGGAGAACTGCAAGTCACCTAGTGTCGTAAAAGCGTGGTTGAATGGGCTATGGGCAGAGATCACACCAGAGAGGACCTCTGGGGAGAAACAGAGAAGGAGCCTTACAAGCAAATGAAGGAATTCCCTGGAAGGGTTTAAGCAAGCGAGTGTTGCAGTGGGCTGAGTTTTTCTGGTGGCAGTGGGGTGGGTGGGGCGGAGTGGCAATTCACTGTCAGAAAATTCAGAGAAGAGGCAGTTGCTTTATTCCAGGATCAATGAGAGAATAATTTGAGAGTCATCTGGAGGGTACAACTGGCTGAACTTGAGGACTGAGTGGAGCCATCGGTGAAAGGGGGAGGCATCCTTCACTCTTGGGTCAGTGCTTTGGCTGACTGTACGGGGAGGCACTGTTTACCTAGATGGTGATGGCGGCGAAGGAGCAGGCATGGGGACTGGGCTGGGATGGAGAGATGAGTTCAGGTTTGAACGTGCTGAAACAGACATGCCCGTGAGACATTTGGGGATTCCCAGGTGGCGCTAGTGGTAAAGAACCCACCTGCCAAGGCAGGGGATGCAAGTTTGAGCCCTGGGTCAGGAAGATCCCCTGGAGAAAGGAATGGCTTCCCAACCCAGTTTTATTGACTGGAGAATTCCATGGGTAGAGGAGCCTGGTGGGCTACAGTCCATAGGGTCTGAAAGAGTCAGACATGACTGAAGCTACTTAGCACACACGCATGTAGGGACTTTAGCAGACTGTAGCAGACCACTGGGGATTTGGCAGTACAGCACCAGAGAGAGGTCAGGACCAGAAAGACCAGTGCTCAGGTGACACATGATAGCTTCCCCTGGGAGTGAGATGTGATGACGGTGTTAAGAAAAGCTCTTTCAGTTATCTCCTGAATCTTTTCATGCAAGTTTTTTTTTTTTTTTTTAAATTTAGAATACTCTCCATCTGTTTTTGGGGTGTGTAGTCAAATTGCAAAGTTGGTGCACCCAACCCTGATAGTTTCCCTGGAGAGATCTGTCTTCCCACCAACCTGGATGAAGCAGGTTGTGATGTTGGAGCTGATGTGGAGGTGTCTGCTCCCTTGCGGTTCATTGATACATTCTTTGCATTTGGTATCCATCGTCCTCTGGCCATCACCAAGTCAACGGGATTCTAATATTCCTTTCCCTGATCCAACCAAAGCTCTTTGTAAATTGGACTCAGCAGGAGTAAGTCCAGTGACCTCATAAATAGTGGAAATGATTGCAAATCAGAATTCATATATGTTCCCAACTCAGTGGGTATCCTTCTCCCCTACAAAGGAAGCAATCATCGCTTTCAAATTTCTGTTTGCCCTTTCACTCAGCTATGTTGGAAGAAAATATATATAGAGATTTTGCTGTATAACCCTGAAAGGTCCACTTCCTTCAACCTAAAAAAAAAAAAAGTCCTGTGTCTAACCTTGTGTAGTCAGGTGGTCCCACTTGGGAAATCACCCAGAGATGTGAGGGTCTGCCTGTGGGCTCACAGAGAGGGTCTTTCATGGGCACCAGGATAAATATTTTACAAAGAGACACTTAAAAATTTGTGGCAGAGACTGCTAATGCTATATCAATATCTGCGTTTTCCCCTCCCTCCACGGCTTATATTCCTCTGGCGTGGAGGTGGGGTCATGCGACTCATTTTGGTCATGGAGCAGGGATGGAAGTGATAAGGCTGCCTCCAGGCTCGACCCCTCCTGAGACACTGTACATGCTCCTTCTGTCTGCTTTTCTGGCTTTTGCAGTGATCCAGTGGAAGATGCTTAGTCCCTAAGAGGTGATGGAGCAACCAAATGGAAGGAGCTCAAGTCTCTCAATGACGGCTTGGAGCAGAGTCCCACTCACTGACTGGAAATAAACCTTTCTTGTGCTTAAACACTGAGATTTGAGGGGCATCTGATTACGGAATTAGGTTATTTTTTCTGATACATATTTCTTCTCTGAGTACTATTCTGGAGACCTGCTTGGATTTGTATGGAAAAGGCTTCTTCCCTGCTCCTTCCTTTCCTGACTTTCCCTACAGAGCAATATGTGAATCAGTAAATTCTGGTTCAGATGCATCAAAGGTACCTAAAGTAGAGTGAGAGTAGGGGATCGCTTAGGAGAGAGCATGGAGAGTCTTAGATTCTCATACTGCCTGTGGCTTTTACTAGCTGATAAATCATTTCATTTTGTCCAATCTCAGTTTCTTCAGTTGTGAAATGGGCATATGAATGAGAAGAATTGCTGCATGCGTTTGATGAGGTAATGTATGTGAAGGCTCTTTATAAACAGCGAAGGGTGATATGCCTGTGGGTGATTATCAGGGAAGTGGCAGGATGTTCAAACTTCCCTGAGTGAGGTCTTCACTCCCACTGCTCTCCCACCTTTCTTTTGCAATTCTAGGTATCTACATTCTTCTACTGGAAGCACCCATTTTGTGCCCCCAATTCTGACATGTTGCACTGATGGAAATATCCCTTGGATAGCATTTATACAAAGTTAAGGGTCATTTTGTTCATTCTCAATGCTTTTTTTCTCTTCTATTTTTAGTTGTTGCTAGATTTATGGAAGGAGAATTCATTGCAGAGTTAATAAGTCAATTAAATTTCATTTAGTTTACAGAAAACCTTCATTTTCAAACCGCCCAAGAAACAAAACTACATCTCCTCACACAAATTGCAATGCTTTTCTCTGAATAAACAATTTCTTTTTGTGTTTTATTGTTTTTATGTCTTAAAAGGACAGCGAGATTCTCAGTCTTGGAGTTTCCATAATTTAAGAGTAATCATTTGCTTTTTCTAATTTGTCCTAATGAGCTCACATTTTTTCTTTATCAGACCCATTTTCTCTGGCAAAAGGTCATCATGGGCAATCATGCATGTCTGCTCGGTATAAATTGTTTTCATAACAATTTTCATTTGCCTTGGAAAGTGCGCCACGCTGAAAACATGGCCACTTTATATCTGTGACAGCACGCATCATATTTCCCCCACTTACTTTGGGAATATCAACCTTCTAAAGAATAATAAACCACAGTGTTAGGAATGTGAGCTGATACTGTGGACTGCAGGACTCCTTCCCTGTCTGAAGGTTTTGCTTTCAGATCTACAGAACTGTCTTGTCTCCTCTCTGAGGCTCACCCATGAATCTAGAGCCTATTATTACCCACCTCCCACCTCCTTGGTGAGCTTCCCGGCTGTCCTTGTCTAGGACTTGGGCATCAATTCCTTTTTTCTGTGACTGTCAGCTGAAAGCTGATCGGGCCTACTATTGCCCCAGCCTCAGCTCTCAAAGACCATGGGCCAAACCCTGGGACCCTGTGATAATCAGAGGATGGGAGGGGTTCAAAAAGCACCCCATTTGATGTTTTTTTTTAAACTTTTTATTTTATATTGGAGTATAGCTGATGAACAATGTTGTAGTTTCAAGTGGACAGCAAAGGGACTCAGCCAAACATATACATGTATTTGTTTTCCCCCAGACTTCCCTCCCATCCTGGCTGCCACATAACACTGAGCAGAGTTCCCTGTGTTATACAGTAGGTCCTTGTTAGCTACTCATTTTAAATAAAGCAGAATGTACAACCACATTTAACATTTTATCTTAATTCTCCAAAAATTCAAGCATGCAGCCTGCTGACTGATTGATGGATGGATGGATTCAACAAATATAACTGAGCTTCTACTCTGTTCTAGGAACTGGGCATGAAGCTCACATTTTTGCCCACATGGTACTTGTGGTCTGGGGTGGAGAGAGACAGCTACATATGAAATTACATCACCATTGTGGGAAGTGCAAAGACATTGGGAGAGGAGGGTATCAGGATGACAATTTCTGCTCTGGCTTAAGGCAAACATATAACATTCTATTGAGAGACTAGACAAGCACTGTCCAATAGAAATATAAGCCACCGATATAATTTAAAATAAAATAAAATTAACTTTCTTTTTCTTATAATGTTCAGTTTCAAGGACTTTAACACATGGAATAGATTCATGTACCCATCATTACAGATTTCAGAGCAGTTCTGTCACCCCCAAATATTTTCTCGGACTTTCCCTTCGTCATCACACCTTCCCCCACCCATAATTTCTGGCAACACTCATCCATTTTCCAGTCCCACCATCGATTTTTTAAGCACATCAAATAAATGGAGTCATACAGTATGCAAGCTTTTGTGATTGACTTCTTTCACTCAATATAATGTCTATAAGATTCATCTAAGTTGTGTTTATCGATAGTTTGTTCCTTTTTATTGTGAATAGTTTTCTATGTATGGATATATCACAGTTTTTCTTTCCATTCAGTCACTGAAGGGGATTTAAACTGTTTCAAGATTTAGGCTATCATAGATAAAACTGCTGTCTAAACTGTCATAGACTGGGGGATTCACAAACAACAGAAATTTATTTCTCACAGTTTAGGAGGCTGGAAATCCAAGATGAGGGCTCCAGCATGGTTGGGTTTCAATGAGTGCTCTCTTTTAAGCTGCAGACCTCCAACCTCTCATTGTATCATCAGAGAAGGTGAGAGAGCTTTCTGCGGTTCCTTGTATAAGAGGACTAATCTCATTCATGAGGATCAACCCTCATGACCTAATTTCCCCCTCAAGATTCCCATCTCCAAATACCATCACATTGGGGATTTAATTTCAACATGAAATATTTGAGGCAGGGGACACAAATGTTCAGTCCGTAACAGCTGCTAAACATTGATGTACAGGTTTTTGTGTAAACATACATTTTCACTTCTCTAGGCTAGACATCCAAACTTAGGTGTAGGATTGCTGAGGTCTATATGGCAAATGTATGCTTATCTTTATAAGAAACTGCCAAACTTTTTCCAGAGTGGCTGTACCATTTTGCATTCTCAGCAGCAATTTATGATAGTTCTAGTTGCTTCTAATCCTCACCAGCACTTGGTATTGTCAACATTTTTTTTTTTTTTGCCATTCTACAGGTTGAGAAGTGGTATCCACTGTGGTTTTAATTAGTATTTCCCTGATGACTAGTGATGTTAGACATCTTCTCATATACTAATTTGACCCCATTATATCCTTTTTGGTTAAGTGTCTAGTCAAGTTCCTTTGCCAGTTTCTTACATTTTGAGAATTTTTTGTATATTTCAAATATAAATTTCATGTCAGATATGTGGTTTGAAAATATTTCTTTCCACTCTGTAGCTTGCCTCTTAATTCTCTTATGAGTGTCTTACACAGAGCAAAAGTTTTAAATTTTTATGAAGTCCAGTGTATTAATTTTTCTTTTATGGCTCATGTTTTTGGTATCTTCTTTTTCTCTCTTCACATTTATGTTTTATTAATCTTGAGTTGTGTCATCACCACCCTCTACAAATGAGGTAAAAGATAGAATGAATATATGTGGTCATCCATGATTAGAGAATGGTAAGTCATGGATCTTGAATTCTGATTCCAAGTTCAGGCTCTTTAAACCACACCACACTGACCCCTATTCTTTTACTAAACTAACATTTAATCAGCTGGTGTAGCCTCTTTGATTTTGGGTGTAGCTTGCTGAATCTCAAATCAGATGATGCCACATTTCAGAAGCCGGCCACGCACAAACCTCTAAAGGCTCTCTATGATGTAGAAGAAGATGCTTCCTCTATTCAGTCTAAAGGCAACCTTGTCGTGGTTATGGTTGGGGGTTGATGATGGCAGTGGTAGAATAAAGAATGGCAGAAATCACACCATCTCAGGTGATCCTGGAGTCATCACCCAGAAAGTAGACAGAGTTAAGATTGCTTGCAATGGGGATCAACTGCAATCAAGCACATTATTAAGTGAAATTGATCATCTGGAAATGTTGAAATATCATTAGATTGTCCATTGGGTAAAAAAAAAAAACCAATCAGTCAGTCATCAGATAGGTTTAGACTATATTGGGGGATTTATTAGTTCAAGAATTATTTATTGAGACAAGAACCACAGTAAGGATCTGGAGATACACTATGTTAGTCATAGCTCCTACCTTGATGGAGTTTGCAGCTTACTATGTGAGCTATACTTAAGAAGTTATCACAAGGATTGTTATGGTGAAGGAGGAGCAGGGTGCTTTGGATGCCCACTACAGGGAATAAATTGTAAAGTCTAAAGTCTTACCATTTGTGGTTTTTATCATTCTGGGATCAAATATACAATCATACCTAGACCTGGAAAGGAAACAAATATCAGAGGGCTCCAGCCTCCAAGAAAAATAGAAAAAAGAAGTAGCATTATTTGGTAGGAACACAATCAGGAAGGCAAAGGCTAGAAAAGAACTGAACTGTCCAAGGCTAAATGGGAAAACAGGATGACAGTCACCAATTGTGGAAGAAAAAAGGGACTGAAGAGTTGGTCGTTTACTTTTTAAATCATTTATTGATCCCCTACAATGGGAATAAGACATTTGTATCTTCTAGACAATGATTAAAAATGAATGTTACAGGATAATTCAGACAACAACACCATCTTCGTGCAAGGGCTGGGCGAGAATGTTACAATTGAGTCTGTAGCTGATTACTTCAAGCAGATTGGTATCATTAAGACAAATAAGAAAACAGGACAGCCCATGATTAATCTGTACACAGACAGGGAAACAGGCAAACTGAAGGGAGAGGCCACGGTATCATTTGATGACCCACCTTCCGCCAAAGCAGCTATTGACTGGTTTGATGGTAAAGAATTCTCTGGGAATCCTATCAAGGTCTCATTTGCTACTCGGCGAGCAGACTTCAATCGGG
The DNA here is from genome assembly GCF_023699985.2 of Odocoileus virginianus. Classification (NCBI taxonomy): domain Eukaryota; kingdom Metazoa; phylum Chordata; class Mammalia; order Artiodactyla; family Cervidae; genus Odocoileus; species Odocoileus virginianus. The sequence goes on from NC_069678.1 coordinate 87,514,503, forward strand.
GTGGTGGCAATGGTCGTGGAGGCCGAGGGCGAGGAGGACCCATGGGCCGTGGAGGCTATGGAGGTGGTGGCAGCGGCGGCGGCGGCCGAGGAGGATTCCCCAGTGGTGGTGGCGGGGGCGGAGGACAGCAGCGAGCAGGGGATTGGAAGTGTCCTAATCCTACCTGTGAGAACATGAATTTCTCTTGGAGGAACGAGTGTAACCAGTGTAAGGCCCCTAAACCAGATGGCCCAGGAGGTGGACCAGGAGGTTCTCACATGGGGGGAAACTACGGAGATGATCGGCGTGGTGGCAGAGGAGGCTATGATCGGGGCGGCTACTGAGGCCGAGGAGGGGACCGTGGGGGCTTCCGAGGGGGCCGGGGTGGTGGGGACAGAGGTGGTTTCGGCCCTGGCAAGATGGACTCCAGGGGTGAGCACAAACAGGATCGCAGGGAGAGGCCGTACTAGCCTGGCTCCTGAGGCCTTGGAGCAGCTTTCTTCCTGTACCCAGTGTTACTACCCTCATTATTTTGTAACCTTCCACCTCCTGATCACCCACGGGTTTTTTGTGTCGGACTATGTAACTGTAACCATACCTCTGGTTCCCATTAAAAACCATCATTTTAGTTAAAAAAAAAAAAAAATGAATGTTAGTTTGAGGCAGCCTTTCTGTGAAGGCTGTGAGAGTTCACTGCTCAGATTTCTGGAAGCTGGGGATGTCACTGATCAGAAGCCCCTTTGCTGAGCTCTGAAATCCTTTATGTATTTGCCGGAGGCCATGCCTCCTATCGGCTGTCCCCAGCTGATGACAGAACATGGCGGGGATGCCAAGGCAGTCTTGTTTCTAGGAGACATGGGACCCTTCTGATGGGTAAATTTGTTTTTTTTTCTTAACAGTTCAGCATTTTATTTATAAATTTATTTTGGCTGTGTTGGTCTTCGTGGTGGCTCCTGGGCTTAGTTGCCCTGAGGCCTGTGGGATCTTGATCCCCTGACCAGGGATCAAATCCACATTCCCTGCATTGGAAGACTGAGTTTTAACCACTGGACCACCAAGGAAGTCTCCACTTATGGATAACTTTGGCTCGAGAACTCTTTGACAGCTGCACTTGGCTTGAAATCTCACTGTAGTCCTGGATGTTTCCACCAAAACTTCCTTCCTCCCTCCCTCTATTCCCTGCTTCCTTCCTCTCTCCTTTACTTAGGGTGAGATCTATATCCTTGCTTCTCCTGGCACATTTCCCACTTTCTTTCACAGTTTATTTCCCTAGGAAATTTTTGTACATCTAATCTCAGAGGACCTGGACTAACATACCATCTTAAAAGTGTTCCAGAGAAAGTGAAGAGGTGTTTTGCTTTTTTTTCTTTTTTTGAAGCACCTATTCTTCCAGGAAGCATTAGGAGCACGCAGCAAGGCAGGGGCACCAAGCCAAGCCCGGTGGTCCCACACTTACCTGCCTCAAAGTCTGGCGCTTCCACTTAAGAGTGTGTGATCTGGGGCAAGTTACTTATTCTTGGCTACCTTCAGCTTCCTCATCTGTAAAATGGGGCACTCATTTTTCCCTCACAGGCTTTTTGTGGGGATTAATTGAGATCATGTGGGTAAAAGCTACCATGTATCTGGAAAATATTTGGGCTGACTTCTGAGGGCTTCATCACCTTTCTCCTTCACACTCACCCTCTGTAGGAGAAGGGAGGAAAGGGCAAGTGTATTTCGTCTTCTTTCATATAATGTATCTCGATGTGCAATCCGTGTAATGTTGCTTCAGCTGGGTCCTCTCCCTCCAAGAAGCCATCCATCCCTGACTACCACAGCCAAGGGGTTGAGGTCTTTTGCTTCTTTCTCTGACCTCCTGTTAATGTCCCTCTCTTGGAGACATTTTTGGAGGATCGTGTGGTTTGCCGGGTATCTCTGCAGCCCCTCTTTCCCAGGAACCGCCCCTCTTCCATCCACTTAACCATCACAAGAGCCATGTTGATGCACTATAATTCTGTCCTTGGACACAACTGATTGTTCAGGGGTGGCATCTGTCTCGAGAGAAGTCATCAACGCCTTCCCTAGGAATTTTGGATTCAGAACCAGGGGTGTCAGATTCGTCTTTCCCTGGGGACAGCTGAGGTCACCACATCTCAAGCCCTGAAGCTATTGGCAGCCCAACCATGTGTTTCATTGTGTGTGGGGAGAAAGTCAGGCTACAAGGAGATGAAAGAATGTTTTGCAAGAGAGGGAGATGCAGAGAGGTCCAGCTGCACTCAAGTCCTGGGTTTTGGCGCTTCCTCAGGTTCTTGGAGACATCCCCATCCTAATCAACTCCTTCCTTGCTTAAGCTAGTTTGAATAGGGAATCAGTCACTTGCAGCCCAAAGAGTTCTGCGTAACAAAGATGTGCCTTCGTTCCACGTGTCTATCCTGCCTTCCCACCTTGACTGTGAGCCTTTCAGGGGCAGAGTCTATGCCCCTCCTTCTCCTTCTGCCCACAGTGCCAGGAATAGTGCTTGGCCCTGCAGCTGCTCCAGACAGATGTGTGGTTGACAAGGAAGCTAAATCAAATATTCCGCTCATGGAAGTTTTCTATATATTCCCTGCATGATGTCACAGGACCACTTTAATCTATGCTCTAAATGCTGGTTTAAATGTGCTAAAAATGTTTTGTGGCAAGGACTATGAAACCTTTGGGGAAGAGCTTCTGGCAGGTATCTGATACAAGGCATGGTGGAGTCTCAGGTTGATGGGTGTTGCTAGGGGGATCACGGTACTTAAAAACGAAGCTGTGTCACCACCCACTGCAGTCTAGGCTCCCCTCTCCTGCTCCACCAAGCAGTCTATTCAAAACCACAAATATCAAGGACACTGAGGCCACAACGTGGCCTCTCTGTGGTTGTGGATGTGCAAATGGTTTAATTCTTTCTCAAGGTTCTTTGCACACAGGATTCCATTGGACTCTTCATTAAGGTACAAAATCCACAAGGACAGAAATTTGATTTTGTATTTCATATATAACATAGACTGGGCTTTTCATTAAACATTCTTGACTTAGATCTTGCATATATTTGTTAAATGCCTCCATGAGCTTGGGCCGGAGGTCTTTCTCATGTGCTCTCTCATTTAGCCCAGGAACCCCATGACCCATGACTTGTGATTCCTGTTGCACACATAAATAAGCAGACACAGAGAGGTCAAGCAACTTGTGAAAGGTCACATGGCTAGCTGGTCAGTGATTGAGCTAGGACTTGCCTCCATGTCTAATGCTATTTCCACAATGATATGTGGGATAATAAATGGTGGAGGGGCCTCATGGGTGAGCTGTTCTTTCGAAAAGAAAAAAGTGGAAAATGAGTCCCACTAACTGGGGAAAAAATTAGTGCCTAGTGAGTTTTTTTCTTCCTGATTATACAACATGAGCAAGATTGGGATCTAGGTGAGCTGAGTAGACAACCACTTTGATGCAAAATTTAAGAAAAGCCCCGAACTCAGTCATCAAGACAAATAATACTTTAAAAAGTCAAAATTAATTTTAAAAATCTATGTTGAACAAGATATCAGCATGTTAGTTAAAGATGGACTCTGTTGACAGGGCCAGGATTAGGGAGAGGTGGATGAGATGAACTGTGCAGGTGTGAGGTGGGACCTTGAAAGGTATGGAAAACACCACTATGAATTCACCTAAAGCCATTTGTCTTCTTCCTTGGCTTAAAGACAACTCATGTTTCATTTTCCTCTGCAGTTTAGCTTGGCCCTGTGACTAAATTCTAGTCAATAGAATGTCTGTGAAATTGATGTAAACCAATCCAGACCATCCCCAAGAGCATCCCCAAGAGAAAAAAATGCAAAAAGGCAAAATGGTTGTCTGAGGAGGCCTTAAAAATAGCTGAGAAAAGAAGAGAAGCAAAAGGCAAAGGAGAAAAGGAAAGATACACCCATTTGAATGCAGAGTTCCAAAGAATAGCAAGGAGAGATAAGAAAATCTTCCTCAGTGATCAATGCAAAGAAATAGAAGAAAACAGTAGAATGGGAAAGACGAGATCTCTTCAAGAAAATTAGAGATACCAAAGGAACATTTCATGCAAAGATGGGCACAATAAAGGACAGAAATGGTATGGACCTAACAGAAGCAGAGATATTAAGAAGAGGTGGCAATAATACACAGAAGTATACAAAAAAGATCTTCATGACCCAGAAAATCATGATGGTGTGATCACTTATCTAGAGCCAGACATCTGGAATGTATAGTCAAGTGGGCCTTAGGAAGCATTACTAAGAACAAAGCTAGCAGAGGTGATGGAATTCCAGTTGAGCCATTTCAAATCCTAAAAGATGATGCTGTGAAAGTGCTGCACTCAATATGACCGCAAATTTGGAAAGCTCAACAGTGGCCACAGGACTGGAAAAGGTCAGTTTTCATTCCAATTCCAAAGAAAGGCAATGCCAAAGAATGCTCAAACTACTGCACAATTGCACTCATCTCACACGCTAGCAAAGTGATGCTAGAAATTCTCCAAGCCAGGCTTCAACAGTACGTGAATCATGGACTTCCAGATGTTCAAGCTGGTTTTAGAAAAGGCAGAGGAATCAGAGGTCAAACTGCCAACATCCGCTGGATCATCAAAAAAGCAAGAGAATTCCAGAAAAACATCTAACTTCTGCTTTATTGGCTATGCCAAAGCCTTTGACTGTGTGGATCACCCCAAACTGTGGAAAATTCTTAAAGAGATGGGAATACCAGACCACCTGACCTGCCTCCTGAGAAATCTGTATGCAGGTCAAGAGACAAGTTAGAACTAGACATGGAACAACAGACTGGTTCCAAATCAGGAAAGGAGCAGGTCAAGGCTATGTATGGTCACCCTGCTTATTTAACTTATATGCAGAGTACATCATGAGAAATGCCAGGCTGGAAGAAGCACAAGCTGGAATCAAAATTGCTGGGAGAAATATCAATAACCTCAGATATGCAGATGACACCACACTTATGGCAGAAAGTGAAGAAGAACTAAAGAGCCTCTTGATGAAAGTGAAAGAGGAGAGTGAAAAAGTTGGCTTAAAACTCAACATTCAGAAAACTAAGATCATCGCATCTGTTCCCATCACTTCATGGCAAATAGATGGGGAAACAATGGAAACAGTGACAGACTTTATTTTCTTGGGCTCCAAAATCACTGCAGATGGTGACTGCAGCCATGAAATTAAAAGACGCTTGCTCCTTGGAAGAGAAATTATGACCAACCTAGACAGCATATTAAAAAGCAGAGACATTACTTTGCCAACAAAGGTCCGTCTAGTCAAAGCTTTGGTTTTTCCAGTAGTCATATATGGATGTGAGAGTTGGACTATAAGAAAGCTGAGTGCTGAAGAATTGATACTTTTGAACTGTGGTGGTGGAGAAGACTCTTGAGAGTCCTTTGGACAGCAAGGAGATCAAACCAGTCCATCCTAGAGGAAATCAGTCCTGAATATTCATTGGAAGGATGGATGCTGAAGCTGAAACTCCAATCCTTTGGCCACATTATGCGAAGAACTGACTCATTTGAAAAGACCCTGGTGCTGGGAATGATTGAAGGAGGGAGGAGAAGGGGATGACAGAGGATGAGATGGTTGGATGGCATCACTGACTCAATGGACATGAGTTTGAGCAAGCTCTGGGAGCTGGTGATAGACAGGGAAGCCTGGCATGCTGCAGTCCATGGGGTCATAAAGAGTCAGACATGACTGAGGGACTGAACTGAACTGAACTGAATCCAGATCAGCCACAAGAATTTCTAGCATTCAATTCCCCATGCTCTTTCCCTCTCCCACCTTGACACCAATGAATGGGATGACCTCAGACGACAAGGACTGAAAATGACAGAACTACCAGATAAAAAGAACCTGGGAAATGAAGTCATTAGTGGAGGAGAGCAGCCCACTTAGGGTTGGATCAAGACTTTCTTTCTGAACTTCAAGGAAAAATTTTGAAAATATTACTATTATATTTTTTAAAAGCTGATAGCTGTTAATCTTCTAAGGTTTTGAGGGTTTTTATGCTCCAGCATCAAAGCATTACTTTTACTAATACAGACTTTGATACCAGAAGTAGGACATGGCTGTTTTAAAAACCTGAAATATGTGCATTTCATTGCTTATCAGGTGACAGATTGCAAGGAAAATATGGAGACCCATGGTTGTTTTTGTTTAGTTGCTAAGTCATCCCCTACTCTTTTGCAACTCCATGGACTGTAGCCCACCAGGCTCCTCTGTCCATGGGATTTCCCAGGCAAGAATATTGGAGTGGGTTGCCATTTCCTTCTCCAGAGAATCTTCCTAACTCAGTGATCGAACTGGCATCTCCTACACTGGCAGGTAGGCTCTTTACCACTGAGCCATCTGGGAATCTTGGAGACCCATGTTATAGAGGGCCAAACCTTTGGTGCAACTGTAACCTATGATGACCTGGAAGACAGACCACATGTCTATGGAGCCTGTTGCCCTGGGGGACACAGTTGGAGAGAGCCAAAGTGACAGGGTGCTGGATTTACTCCCTGTCTTTGTCAATGTATTAAAAGAAAGAGATGAGCTTGAGAGAGATTTGACTGTTTAGTCTTAAATCAACTCCTGAGTTCCTGATCCCGCACAGGAAGAAAGCAGCTGCAAAAGCTGCACAAGCTTAAAGGAGTGAATACTCTCCAACACCCACTTCATATGTGGCCACAGAAGGTAATGGACAAGGAAGAATCTCTGAGAGCCCAGAGTCAGAAGTCACCAACAGGTATGAATGTGGGAGATTCTACCAGCAGCAGAATCAGCATCTAATTAAGAAAACTTTCCCATTGCAAAGACAGACATCCCTTTCCTTACTCTTCTGGTGATGGTGGCAGATTATTCATCTGGACCTTTCTCATCCTACCATCACTGGACCTTAACCACGATACCTCAGTGGTGGGTAAACTGTGGGTAAGAGTATAGTGTGATTAGCATTTCACATTCCATTAGCAAACAATACAACCTTTTCTGGAACACAATATACACCAGGAGACTTTAAAATGCTTATACTCTTTAGATCTATAAATTCCATGTCTAGAAATCTAGTCCAAGGAAATAATCTGATGGGTAAATAAGGATTTAAACATAAAGGTATCCAACACAGTGTTATGTAAAGGAAAAAAAAAAAAAAATCGGAGACTACCTAAAATGCCCAAGAGTGAATTACATAAATGATTTAGTAAATTTACAGTATATTTATGGGGTGGAATGTTCTTCATCCATTAACTTTTTTTGTACATGGAAAGTTTCTAATGACTCAGAGTAATGCTCCTGAAGCAAAATTGTAGGCAAGCTAACATTTCAACTATGTAAAAGATATAGACACAGAACAAAGGCTGAAACAGAACGTTAAAACTGACTGGTGATTTTATGAGGAATTACAGGGTTTACTAGAGATAATATCTTGGAGTTTTTAGTAATGTACAGACTTTTCACAAAAGGGATAGATTGCTTTTATAATTAAGGAAAAACAACCTACCTTGAAAGAGAAACAATTGATGATGTATTGACGTCTTAGCCTAACTGCTCTTCTTATTCCATCAACTGGTTGGGTGGACTGAAGACAACACTGGCTGGAGAATCAGGAGCCCTGAGTTCTAGAAGGATTTGCACTTGGGTCTGTTGTTCCATTTTTATGAAGAAGGGGCTGCCTGGGACAATACTGGAACGGCCTTTCCTGTTCAAAAAGTTTATATACAAATGTGCTGAATCACCCCCCTCGTTTATCATTCCTTTTCATTCCTTGAGGTAAAACCAACTCCAAATCTTGGAGCCTGACAGACTCTGAAATTGGCCCTCATTTTAATTCTCAAGTTCTTAGCATGAGAGCAACATTCAATATGGTTCTGAAATATCTCATGCAAAAAAGTGCCAGAGTCATAGACTGAAATATTTATTTGAATATAAATGAACTCAGATTTGCCAAAATACGTTCCCCCTGTTGTCATGGACACAAATGCCTGACTCTCGGATTTGCATTTCTTTTCTAATGGGTACAATATGTTTCAGCTCCTCATTGGTGCTGGGGTTGGATAGGAGAAGCTCGCCATTCTGTGAGCTCCCCAAAATGTCAGCCAGTGGGGAACTTTTGTGCCTTTGTTCTGCTTCACACACCAGCTGGGAGGACGTTTTCTGTCCCTTGGGGGTCAGAACAGCTGCTTATAAGACTCCTGGCCCCTTCCTGCCAGCTCCTCTGGAGTGGATTTAGAGATGCTAGGATGCCTGTCTGGGTCTTTTTTTTTTTCCCCCAGTCCAATTCCTCCCACCTCTTGGAAGTTTCACCTCTGCTTTCTTGTTCTCTAATAGTGAGGGTGGCAGGAATTCTTGCCTAGACATTCCTGGTCCCTGCCGACATCTGCTTCTTTCTCCTATGGGCTCCCTCCTGATCCTAAGTTGCCATCTGTCCCTTCCTCCAAGCTCAGATCCTCAGAATCACATCCTCCCTTTTCCTCTTCACTTAAAAAGAGAAATCCCTAAATCCTCCTCTTGACTCCCTGCTTTCACTGAGCATCTTTTCGATATTTTTTTTTTTCTTAATGCTAACAGGAAGAAAATTCTTTCCAAAATGCTAATGGAATCTTGTCACAATCTTTCTTAAAACCCTTTAATGGTTTGACCCTGATAGTGAGATAGAGTCCCAAATCCTCACCCTGGCTTTCGAGGCTCTGTTCTGTCTCTCTTTTCAATCTCATCTCAAGCCACCCTCTCCGGTGCTCACTGCGTTCCAGGCACGTGGCCACTTTGTGCTTTTTATGCTGTGCTGTCTTCCTTCTCACCACATGGCCTTCATTCCCTGGGAACATTTTGCTTCTGTCCCCTGAGCAGATACTTCTTAGTTTCCAGGTCTTACCTTAAATGCTGCTTATTCAGGGAAGCCTTCTCATCTTCCCAGTAGATTATATGTTCCCTAGATATAGGTACTCATCACCCTCTGGGTTTTCCCTCAGTTGATCTGTCAGAATTGGGACAAAATACGTATCTAATGTTTATCTCTTCTGCTAGTCCATAGGTTCCATGATGGATGAGATCATGTCTGTTCTGTTCACTGTTCTATCTCCAGACCTTTATGGAGTGTGGGACATGGTAGGTGCCACATAGTTACTTGAATGATGGTGAATTCTTCAGAGTGATTGTTAGAATCAATTTCTGAATCACAAATTGGACTGCATAAGCCCCCAACCCACAACTCTTCCCTCCCCTAACAAAACCAAGAAATGCAGAATTTATCCCTGGGCTCACTGCTCATGGATTAAAAGGCCAAGCTCACCAGCATCCCACGAGGCCCCATACAGTCTGGCTCCAGGCCACCCTCCTAGCAGAGTTTCTTGACTCCTGTCAGGACTCTCGATGCCCCAGGCACACCCACCACCTGAGAATAGTCTCCAGACTGGGGCTTCTGTGCCTTCTCTGCTGAGTTCTTCCTACCCCTTCTCTGGGTGGAGAACCCCAACACAGCCTTCAAAACCCACCTGGGATGAAGGCTTGATGCCTCCTCCAGGAAACCCCTCCCACCCCTTAACCAGCTCATCCAGTCCTGCTGGATCATTACTCATGGATAAGTTTTAGCGGACTTCACCCTCGTGTGAGTCACCGTGGAGCAGGAACCACCTCTTATTCTCCTCGTGTCACCTGTGCCCACGGTGCCGTGAGGATACGTTTCTCCCCCTCTCCTTGTGTCTCCTCTCTGCTCAGAGATAAGAAAGCACTGGGCCTCCCTCCCTCCCGGGGAAGGGCCTCCTCTCAGCCCTTCCTGACTGAGCACCTCTCATCACGTGTTGATAATCTGGTCAGGGTAAGGACATTCTCTTGAACAAACTGTGCTAGTGGGTGGGGTGTCTGTGTCTTCAAGGCAGGAACAGAGGCTCTGCACCTCCTCCGCCTGTTAATCCCGTCAGACACCCGCCCCGCCACCCTCGTCTCCTCAGCTTCTGCCTCTGAGCTGGGAGGAAGTCGCGGGGGTGAGGGTGGGGGTGTCGGGGCGGCGGGGAGGGACTTCCGGCTCAGCCTCAGGAGCGCTGAGGAAGGAGCTTGCTCAGGTCTCCTGGCAGAGCTTTCCTCCCAGCCTCAGCGTCCTCCGGTAGTCCTGCCCGTACGGGGGTGAGGAAGGGACGTCAGCTCTTGGCCAGTTGCTGGGAATAAAGGGCTGCTTTATTTTCCATTTGACGGTGGTGCCTGGCGTGTTTTCTTCACCAGCCAGGCACCCGAGACCCACACTGACTCCCACAATGTCCCTGTGTGGACATTGAGGACAAATATTCACAAAAAGGAGTGCCCAGGTTCAAATCCCAGTTCGACTACCTATTGAAGCAGTGACTTTGGACAAGTAACTAGGCTTCTGCTTTCTCATCTGAAAAAATGGGGTCAATTAACAGGACCTAATTAAACTGAAAACTTTTGTGCAGCAAAGGAAACTATCAACAAAACAAAAAGAAGACTTGCTGAATGGAAGAAGATGTTTCCAAATGACATGACCAACAAGGATTAATATATAATAGCTCATATGCTCAACATAAAAAAATCAACTCTATTGAAAAATGGGCAGAAGAACTGATTAGACATTTTTTCAAAGAGAAAATGCCAGTGGCCAATAGGTGCATGAAATGACGCTCAGTGTTGCTAGTCATCAGGAAAATGTAAGTCAAAACCACAGTGAGATATCACCTCACACCAGTCAGAATGGCTATCATCCAAGAGAACACAAATAACAAATGTTGATAAAGGAGGAAAGGGAACCCTCGTACACTATTGGTAGGAAGGTAAATTGGTGCAGCCCCTATGAAAACAGTATGGAGGTTTCTCAAGAAACTAAAACTAGAACTACCATATAAGCCAGCAATTTCACTTCTGAGTATATATCCAAAAAAAAAAAAAAAGCAAAGACACTAATTCAAAAAGATACTTGCACTTCAATGTTCATTGCAGCATTATTTACAATGACAAGATATGGAACCTAAGTGTTCATCAGCAGATAAATGGATAAGGAAAATGTGATATATTACATACATACACACACACACACAGACAATGGAATAGTACACAGCCATAAAAAGGAATGAAATTTTGCCACTTAAAGAAACATAGATAGACTTGGAGAGCACTATGTTAAATGAAATAAGTCAGACAAAGGAAGACAAATACGGTTATGATATCACTTATATGTGAAGTAAAAAAAATAGAACTAGCAGATATAGCAAAAAAGAAACAGACACAGGTATAGAGAAGAAGGTAGTAGTTATCAGTGGGGGTGGGGAGGGGAAAAATAGGGGTGGGGGAATGGGCAGTACAAACTACTGGGTGTAAGATAAGCTCAAGGATGTATTGTACAACATGTGAATCTAACCAATGTTTTGTAATAACTGCAAACAGCGTGTAACCTTTAAAATTGTTTAAAATAATTAAGAATTAAAAAAAAAGAAAAAACCCAGGAACATCAATAGTATTGACTTCTTAGGGCTATTGTGAGGATTAAGTGAAAAATTCTGAGCACAAATGCCTGGCACTCAGGAAGCATTGAATAACAATTAAGGATCCCTCTTAAGGCAGAAAGGTGATGTGTCTCTCTTGTTCAGGGTTGTAGCTGTCATGTCTGGACTGAGCCTGACACAGAGCTGGTACTCAATGAATGCTTATTGTATGAATTGTTATTATTGCTATTGTTCATAATGTGTAGGAGATACTCGATAAATCTTTTTAAATGAATGAATGAATGGATGGATGCATGAATGTCTAAAGTTGATCTCCAGTACACAAGCTCGCTAGAAGAGACTGTTTTAGTAAAACCAGGTATATGCACACAGACCAGGGAGACCTTAACTTTGAAATTCTCTGATATGCCAGCAGAATTTTTAGGTTTGAATGGTATTGGCATTTTAGTAAAAGCTAAAATGGTGTTTGGAGGGTTCATCTCTTTAAAAATTTTTATATTGGAATATAGTTGATTTACAGTGTTATGTTAGTTTCAGGTTTCCAAAAGAGTGATTCAGTTATACATGGCGCTGGCATTTTGGAACAATCACATGATGGAAACAGTGTCACTCAGTCATTCCTGAGGACTTGCTGTGTCCCTGTCCCATGTCTGAGTCCCACAGACAGCTGATCCAGGCACTGTCCCTGCCTCATGGAACTCCAAGCTCACAGGTGAGAGCTTGGGCAACACCTGGGGGGTGGTCTCAGGTGCCCGCCCTGTGGGGCCCCAGCTCCAGCTCTGTCATGCCCTTGGTGAATTACCAGAAGATGCCCCTTCCTTTCTCCGGACATTTTCGGATGGGTCTGGACTAGGTCAGTCATTTTTGCTCATTCAAGCATAGACATCCTTTGCTTCGTTGGGAATGCTGTGTGAAAGGTGAGAACATAAAGCAGATGAAAAGGGAGTTGGTGGGAAAGGGGAGAGAGGCTCTCTGAGACTGGTGAACAAAGGACCCCCTCCATCAACAGCATTATTCATGATTCCGAGGTCATGCAACAAAAGCAGGTCTGTCTTGGACTATGTAAAGAGATTTTCTTCTGTTCGGTTTTGTTTTTTGAAATACATTTTTATTTTAAATAGTTTAGAGAAAAAGCCTGAAGAAAGTACAGAGAGTTCCCATATAACCCACACCCAGGTCCCCATCATCATATCTTACCTTAGTATGGTAGATTGATCCCACTTAATGAAACAATATTGATACGTTTTTATTAACTGAAGTCCACGCTTCATTCAGACTTCCTTAGTTTTCCCCTAATGCTCCTTTTCAGTTCCTGGACCCCACCTGGGATCCCACGTTACGCTTAGTCGTCGTGTCTCCTTAGGCTCCTCTTGGCTGTGATAGTTCTTTAGATTCTTTTTTTTTTGATGTCCTTGATAGTTGTGAGGGGTGCTGGTCAGGTATTTTATAGAATGTTCCTCAACTGGGATTTGTCGATATTTTTCTCATGCTTAGCCTGAGTTATGAATTTTAGGAGGGATGACCCCAGAGGTGAGATATAATTCTCATCCCATCATATCAAGGTACATACAATCCACATGATTTATCATGTTTATATGAACCTTGATCACCTGGCTGAGGTCATGTGGGTCAGGTTTCTCCACTGAAAAGTGACTCTTTATTCCTCCCTCTTATACTGTCTTCTTCAGAAAGATGTCACTGGTCACAACTCACATGTACGCATGGGGAGTTAAGCTTCACCTTCTTGAGGGCAGAGCATTACATAAGTTATTTGGAATTCTTCTGTGAGAGATTGGCCTCTTCCTCCTATTTATTAATTCATGCACTCCTTTATTTATCTCTGTATGGACTCACTGATATTTGTTTTATACTTTGGCTTCTAATCCAGTACTATTTAAATTACTGTGTTGCTCAAATTGGATCCAGGGGGTCTTAATTTCAGAAAGACTTGGGTGTTGGATGGTGCTGGCCCAGGAAAGGACATCACAGCCGGGAGACAGAGTTTGGTGTAGAGGAGGGATGGAACTCTTGGTTCTGGGAGGTTTCCAGTGTGTTCTGTGCTGCAGTGGGTCCAGGCAGCTGCTGCTGATGACATTTGGGGGAGGTAGGAGAAGTAGAGGCACCCTCCCTCCTACACCCTTTGAAGAATTAGAAAAGAACTAGAGAGCTAAAGAAAAGTGGACCCGGATGGAACCCACTCTTCGTTCCCCTGAATGGTTTTGATTACAGGCTTTATCAAGGTGGCTATCAAGGCCATCTTTATCAAGATGGCTCACACCATCTCCCGTTACTGGTGCCGCATGTTGAAAAGCATGTTAGGTAAACTGGGCAGCAAAGGAATAGGAAAACCTTGATGGTTTCATCTGCAGCTGTGCCTTAAAAGCAAGACCTCCTTAGTGGGAGCAGAGTTGGGTGTGTGTGTGTGTGTGTGTGTGTGAAGACTGGTCCTGATGATTCACAGCATCTGCAGAGGGGAAGGCAGGATCCCAGCATGAGAATCTGGCAACTGGAAAGGGGTTGTTGGAGGAGACCCCAGTTCCAGTGCTGCCTATTCATCCACTTGCCACATAACCCTGGGCAGGATGTCTATGCCACACATCTGTAGGTCTTTGTTTCCTTACCTGTAGAGTGTGGGATTTAGGAGCAAAGAGTATAAAACAATGGGAACAAGGCTAGTGATAATACTCCCTATCATTAGGTTTTTACTGAGTAGCAGATGATACATTAAGCGCTTTACATGCATCATCTCATTTCATCCCTGTAACAAACCTGAGAGGTCAGCGACATTATCCGTCTTTCACAGGTTCAGGTACGGTGAGCCCAGCAGATCAGGGAACAATTGTCATTGAGAAGATAGTTTGCTACTCAAGAGTTTCCAAGAGCTGGGAGCACACCATGTCTGGGAGGGCCACACGGGGGAAGCACCAGGGCTGGTCAGGCATGCTGACTAGTGCAAGAGAACACAGTTGATGGCAGAGCTAGAATTTGAATCTTCTTCCCTGGACTGGGATGTTTATGATTCAGAACACAGATCCCAGGGCAGATTCCCCTGAATGCTGTGCAACTCAGGCAATTTGCATCAGCTTCCTGTGCCTCTATTTTTTGTCTGCAGACAGGATCATAGTAGAATCTGCCATGAGGAAGGAGGTAAGAGAGATGGTCCTTGAAGGAAAGCCCGTGTAAGGAGAGCTGAGACAGCTTCAGGATGCAAATGCATACAGTTTAAGCTCATTAATTCAGACTTCAGTGGTTTGCAGTCTAGGATGATTTGAAGCCAGTAAAAACCAGGCTTCCTTTTCACTATTAATAAGAGTGTAAACAAGATTAGGTGGGTTGTGCAGAGAAACTAAGGTAGACCATTGTTATCATAATATTGCAAGGGAATGTTAATTCACACAAGCAAACAAACTATTTTCAACTACTCTGAGGCTGCTGTTTACATATAGCAGTGTGCTAATTGCAGATGACTCTCCTATTCCTCTGTGCAGCTTTGGGTCCAATCTGTTAGGTTTTAGTGGGAGAACCTTTTTATATGTGAAGGCAGCTAACCTGCTTTTCTTTTAAAATTTAAAATGTTTTGTAATTGAGACTTTTGATTTTACCTTGGCATTCACCCATTATCTGAAGGTCCCCGAGATTCAAGGATGATACACACAGGAGAGTTCTGAGTTGGAGAGAACAGCAGAGAGCTTTAGGAGAAGGCAATGGCAACCCACTCCAGTACTCTTGCCTGGAAAATCCCATGGACGGAGGAGCCTGGTAGGCTGCAGTCCATGGGATCTCTGAGTTAGACACAACTGAGCTACTTTACTTTCACTTTTCGCTTTCATGCATTGGAGCAGGAAATGGCAACCCACTCCAGTGTTCTTGCCTGGAGAATTCCAGGGATGGGGGAGCCTGGTGGGCTGACATCTGTGGGATCGCACAGAGTCGGACACGACTGAAGCGACTTAGCAGCAGCAGCAGCAACAGAGAGCTTTAGGGCATGGAGATGCCCAAGTGAAGGTTTCTCAGGAGAAATGAGGGTCGACATGGGTCTTGAAGGATGATGAGTTTGGCCTGACTTGGATCCTGTTCCTCAGTCCACACCCCTCTCACCAGTCCTCTGCACCCCACCTGTCTGTTCATCCCTTCTCCTTTTTTTAAAACTTTTCATTTTATATAAATAAAATATAGTGTAGCTGATTAACAGTGTTGTGGTAATTTCAGGTGGACAGCAAAGGAGTTCAACCATATATATGCAGGTATCCATTCTCCCCTAAACTCCCCTCCCATTCAGGCTGCCACATAATATCTAGCAGAGTTCCCTGTGCTATACAGTTGGACCTTGTTGATTATCCATTTAAAATGTAGCATGTGTACATTTCACTCCCAAATTCCCTAATTATCCCTTCCTCCCCTTCTTCCCTTTTGATAACCATAAGTTTGTTCTCTAGACCATGAATCTATATCTATTTTGAAAATAAGTCCTTTTGCATATTTCTTTTGAGATTCCACACATAAAGGATACCATATAATATTTTTCTTTCTGTGATTTCACCCAGTATGACAATTTCTGGGTCCATCCATGTTACTGCAAATGATGTTATTTCATTCTTTTTAATGGCTGAATAATATTCCACAGGGTAGATACACTACATCTTCTTAAACGTTTGCTCTTTTGGTGGGCACTTGGGCTGCTTCCACATCTTAACTATTGTTAATAGTGCTGCAATGAGCACTAGAGGGCATGTGTCCATTCGGATTGTGTTTTTCTCCAGATATATGCCCAAGAGAGGGATTGTAGGGTCTTATGGTAGCTCTATTTTTAGTTTTTTAAGAAACCTCCATACTGTTCTCCAGGGCTTCCCAGATAGCTCAGTTGGTAAAGAATCTGCCTGCAATGCAGGAGAGCCCAGTTCTATTCCTGGATTGGGAAGATCCCCTGGAGAAGGGATAGGTTACCCAGTCCAGTATTTGTGGACTTCCCTGGTGGTTCAGATGGTAAAGAATCTGTCTGCAATGCAGAAGACCTGGGTTCGATCCCTGGATTGGGAAGATCCCCTGAAGGAGGGAATGGCAACCTACAGTATTCTTGCCTGGAGAATCCCTTGGACAGAGGAGCCTGGTGGCCTATACAGCCCATGGGGTCGCAGAGCCGGACATGACTGAGTGACTAAGCACAGAACGGCACGGCACATACTGTTCTCCGTAGTACAGCCCATTTTTCTGAACCTGGTCTACCTTTCACATGATGGTTAGCTGCCAGACTGGAGCCAACAGGCCAGCTCCTGTGGGTGGACATCACTCCTAGAGGGATGTGGCCAGGCTGTGTGGATATGGAAAGTCCTAGGAATTGCCTCTCCTTTGAACTCCTAGGACAGGATGGGAGAGTAGTAGTCCTCAAATCTGGCTACACAGCAGAATCACATATGAAACATTAAAAAATATTGGATTCCCCGGTCCTACTACAGACGAATTAAATCAATAGGGTAGAACATCACAGCTGTAGAGTTTATTATTTACACTTCTCAAAGAGATGCTGAATCCCACTATGCCTTAGTGGTTGTCGGACTCCTCTGTGTGTTTTCCTTGCTTCTCCCTCGTTAATGAGCATAACTAATCCATTACGTAAATTAAATCAGCCACCTTTTACTGAGTGTGGAACCATAATTTGGGGCTCCAAAGATGGATACCATAATTTATGCCCTCAGGATGTCACAGTTCACTGAGAACTGTGAAAAGACAATGGTACCTGAGTGTGGTTACTGTTGTTGGTGAGGAAGCACTATTGTGTGCGAGCATGGAGGAAGCCATGGGGACAGCTTGGAGGGGGATGGGGAACTCTTCCTAAAAGAAGTATCATCCAGGGTGAACCTTGAAAGGAAAGTAGGAATTCTCCAGGCTAAGAAGAAGGAAGGGAATTTGGGGCAGAGGGAAGAACATACTTGAAGGCCAGGAAGTTTGAGGCTGGTTTATGCATTTATCACTATGTTTTTAAAAAGAGTTAAGAGTTTTACATTCAAGAACCCTTCATAATATTATAAGCTAAGAACTACTTTTACCTCCAATTTACTAATTAGGAAACTGAGGCCTCGGGATGCTGAACAATGTGATTAAGCTCACACAATCAGTAAGTGGAGGAGTTGGAATGAAAACCACCCTGCACCCAATCCTGGAGCAAAGAGTTAGTCAAGGGGATGGGAGTAGGGTGGGGTGGGTAGGAAACAGGGTGGAGAGGTCCCTGGCCAAGGGTCACGCCAGCAATGGAATCTTGTGTTTGTTGACCATTGTATATGGCACCCCATGGTTGCTAAAACACATTTTCTTTCCTTTTATAACTTTCAGGGCACTGCCCCTCAGCAGCCCTCTCTGAAGCCATGTGGATCTAGCCTTATGAGGCTCTGGACCAGAGCAGGGTCAGCAGAGCCTCTTTACAGGGGCCGCCAGCCTTTGAGCTCCCAGGTGAGACTATGGGGCTCCCTCGCTTATGGGGGGACATTTCACACTCTGATATCAGGGCACCGATGGCATCATTTGGTGACTTCAGGAGTTCCTGTGGTTAGGGATTTGGGGCAACAAGGACCCTTGTTCTGGTGCCATCTTTGGGTCCCCACTAAATGCCCACAGTTCCTCTGGAGGTTGTCCATGGAAGTGATACTGTGTATAGATATCATCTATAAGAAGGACATTTGTGAGACTTCACTGGTAGTCTATTGGCTAGGACTCTGCGCTCCCAATGCAGGGGACCCAGGTTCTATCCCTGGTCAGGGAACTAGATCCCACATGCTGCAAATAAGAGTTCGCATGCCGCAACTAAAGATCCTATGTGCTGCAACTAAGACCTGACACAGCCAAGTAAAATAAATAATTTTTTTTTTTTAAAGAATGACATTCTTGTGGAAGAGCTGAGATATGCATTTTAAAAGGCAAGAGCTCTGAACTTTGTTTCGGGTGGACCCTGTCTCCCTTTTAGCACAATAAGTAAGTGACTTGCTCATGGGGCAGGAGGGGTAGGATGGCCTCATAGTAGGCAGGGTTAAGCTGTTCACCAGGGTGTCATTTGTAACTCCTAAGGCTAGTTTCGAAGGACAAGGACCACTTGGTATTATAACAGAGCTCAAGTGGAAAGCTATACTCACAGACGTTACACTGACAAAACGGCTTGTTCAGAAAAAAAGCATGTCTGGGAATCCCCTCTTGCAGAGCCAAATGAACTCATTTGAGGAACAGGCTCAGTCTATGTTAAACACAACGGAGATGAGAGAATTAATTAAAGTGAAGGGGCAGGATTGATCTCGGTGCTTGAAGCCTGGAGCCTTGGTTTGACACATCTGTGACAGCCTGATGTTTGCGGTAGGTACCCTTCAGAGTGTGTTTTCTCCACATGATGCAACAGAGAAATGAGAACAGGGGGCATTAATGGGCTATGGTTCTTAGATAAGGTTAGTCTAAATGGCACCTGGGTGGGAAACCCTTCTGGAGCCCTTTCTGGAAGGAAGCAGCCTGAGGATGTCTGGTGTGGGCAGCAATAGCAGGTGGATTTCTCTTGTCCCTTTGCTCCACACCAGGCCCTTTGTGAACACTGCACACCTGTGCCTAGCAGCATTGTTTGCAAAGATCCTGTGGTTGAGATTGGAGACATTGAGTGTGAGACCACTCCTGTAGCGCAGAACCTGGAGCTGACAGACTTGGGAGCCCGATAGACCTGTGTTTGAATCCTGGCTTTGTCAGTGGCTGGCTTTGCTCCTCTGGTGTAAATTGAGAGTGGTCAGTACCTGCCTCACTAGGCTGCTGAGGACAGATGAGATGGTGCAGGGAAAAGGCTGAGTGCAGAGCCTGTGATTCAGGGAGTACTCAATGCCAGACAGTGTTAGTCTGTTGGGGTTGGGGAGTTCAGAGACCAGTTGTTTTTAAAAAGTAGACTTTACTTCTATTCAGGTGTGGTGAGGGCCACAGATCAGCACACAATTACCATTGAGAAGACTGTGTTACTCGCAGTTCCCAGGAGATGCGGGGTGGGGGAGGGCAGGTTACACCCTGCAAGACCAAATGGGGAAGCACCAGGTTATTCAGGAGGCATGAGCAGAGAAGGGGAGCACAGGGCAAGGGAGGCAGGCAGGCTTCAGAATGGCTAGTTTGGATAATTTCAGCAGGCTCGGCGGGTGCAGGGCTGTCCTAAATTGTCTGGTACATGGCCCTGGGGTGATTCTGGCCCCAGAGTGTAACAGCCCTGAGAGAGTCCAATAACGAAAGTGGTTCGAGGATAGGTTTGGGTTGGTTGGTTTGATCTGAAAGCCTCAGTTGCAGGGAAGTCGTTTACTGTCTCTGGTAATTAGCAAGCCCTTGGGAGAGGCAGTTTTTCCCTGGTGAGCAAGGCCCTTCATGTCAGGGCATCAAGAATACAGAGAATAAGCAAGCACAGTTAATACACAAGTGAAGAAGGCAGGTAGGTAATAGGTGATCCCTAAGCACGATGGCTGAGGGTTGAGTTTTGGTGCTGGACTGAGGGAAATAGTGACGTAGGGGTGGCTACTGAGAGGAGGTGTGACCTGAGTCAGGGCTTGAAGGACACAGGGAAGGGCTTTTCCATTCTAGGAGCAGACAGTGGGAAACAATCTTCAGAATGCTTCAGGGCAAAAGGTGTAGTGTTGGGAGAACAAGCCTGCAAATGTCTGATGGGGCTTATTCATGAGAGGCAAGGGGTCTGAAATTGTGTGTGTTTGTGTATGCTGCAGTGAAATATTCTGAGAAGGTACTTGGCCTTGCTTGAATCAACTTTCAGCAGATTCATGTGATGGTGGGTGTGGGCCTAGAGCCGTGGTTCTTGAGCTGTGGTTCTCAGTCCTGCTTGCAGGCTCGACTCACCTGAGAATCTGCAGAAATACTGATGCCTGGGCTCCTCCCCAGACCAGTGACAGCAGAATTTCTGGAGGACGAGCTTTTAAAAAAATTGCTTGGCAACTATAATACCTGCTTGAGAACCACTGCCTAGAGACAGAGACCAGTAAGGGGGTGTTGGCACAACCATCTAAAAGCAGTGGGTTGAAAAATCACTTTAATAAGTTGGCACCGGCATTTTTATAGTAAAACATAGCGTAGAATAAAACATAATCAGAACATGTCACATGTGTGAAGTGTTATCTCTCAACGACTTAAGTATAGTCCTACACTCACACATACATAAACGCACACAAGTGTGTGGGTTGGGTGATTGTATGAAATCTATTTGGGTGGGGCTTCCCTGGTGGTTCAGACGGTAAAGCGTCTGCCCACAATGCGGGAGACCTGGGTTTGATCCCTGGGTCGGGAAGATCCCCTGGAGAAGGAAATGGCAACCCACTCCAGTATTCTTGCCTGGAGAATCCCGGGGACAGAGGAGCCTGGTGGGCTACAGTCTGTGGGGTCGCAGAGAGTCGGACACAACTGAGCATCTTCACTTCACTTCACTTTAGTCAAAGCCTGGAAGGGAGAGGTGGAGTCGTTTCTCACCAGGGCCCCAGGCTACAGGGCCTGCTCACACACCCCAGGTGCTCTCAGGTGCCTCCCTTTCTGAAGGGCAGGGACTGCATCTTGGTCCTCTCTTTGTCCTTCTGCCTCATCTGGGAGCAACCAGGTGACAGGACAGGAGCAGCAGAGGCCAAGATGAGGTGGAATTTGTGGCCAGTCAGAGATACCACGTTCTTCCCCCAGGTCTGCCCGTGAGAGGCCATGGGACTTAGCACACCAAGGAGACCTTCTGAGATGCTCCCCAGGACCTGACACTGGAAGCAGCATCAGAGAAGCACCTGAAGGTACCTCTTACATGCCGGGAGGTGTTGTAAGAACTGGGTACTCAGCCGCGCAGTGTGTTAGTTTCCTGTGGCTGCTGTAATGAAATTACCACAAACATAATGACTTAACACTAATGTAAAATTTAAAACTAAAAACAAAATTAAAAATTAAAAAATTAAAATGAAAAACTCCTGTTTTAGAGTCCAAAAATGAGTTTTATTGCCCAAAATCAAGGTGTGGGCAGAGCTGCATTCCTCTGGAGGCTCTTCAGGAGAATCCACTTCCCTGCCTTTTCCAGCTTCTAGGAAGGATTTCTCAGCTTATGATCCCTTCCTTCACCTCCAAAGGCTGCAGTGTAGCGTCTTCAGATCTCTCTCTTTGACTCTGATCTTGCTGCCTCTCTTATAAAGACTCTTATGATTACTGTGTGATTAAAATAACCTGGATAATCTGGGATTATCTCCCCATCTCAAGATCCTTAACTAATCACTTCCACAAAGTGCTCTTTGCCATGTAAGGTAATTATATAATAGTTTATGTACTCAGTTGTGTCCAACTCTTTGTGACCCCATGGACTGTAGCCTGCCAGGCTCCTCTGTCTATAGGCTTTTCCAGGCAAGAATGTTGGAGAGGGTTGTCATTTCCTTCTTTAGGGGATCTTCCCGACAACCCAGGGATCCAACCTGTGCTCCTGCATTGCAGGCGGATTTATTGGGGCCATGTAAGGTAATATATTCACAAATTCCCAGACATGGGACCAAAGGATGGACCTCTTTGGGAGACCCATTGTTCTGTCTTCCATAAGACCTATAGGTTGCCATTTTTGTTTGCATTGTCTATATCTCCATTAGACTATGAGCTCTTGAGAATAGGAATTTCATAAGATTTGTATCCTTGGCATGTATCACATTGCTTAACACAGTAGCTGTTGGCAAATAGTTTTTTGAGCAAAGACATCCTGACCTCTTCACCAGATGGATAAAATCATTGAAGATTAGAGAGATGAGTGGCTTGTTTAAGGTTTTGCAGATCTAGTGGCTGAGCTGGATTCAGAACCCAGGTTACCAGAGTCTTTCCACTCTCCTCCCTAAATAGACAATGGCCCAAAGTCAGCACACAAGATATTTTATCCTGGTTCCCTGGGATGACACTGACTTTTTTCCCAACCCTACAAGCTGAGGATATTTAGAAGGACATGACATCCATACAGAGTATAAGAAAGAGTCCAAACTACAGAACCTGCAACACTTAAATTTCAGTCCTGCTTCCATTTTGTATCAGTTAGCTATTGCTGTGTAACAAACCACCCCATAATCTAGAGGCTTAAAGCAACATAACTTATAATTTCTCATTAGTCTATAGGTTGGTGAAGGGTTCTGTTGACATAGGCTTGACTTGGCTGATCTTGGTTGGGTTTGTTCATAGATCTGTGGTCACATAGTGGGTCAGCAGGGGGTTTGGCTTCTTTAGAGCGGTCTGAGCTAGGACATCAATCGGCTCAGCTCCATGCAGTCTCTAATCCTCCAGTGGGTAAATCTGGGCTTGTTTTCATGATGATAGCAGAGTTCTGAGACAGTAAAACTGCTTAAGCTCAGAATTGGCACATGGTAACCTTTGTTGCAAATAGGAAAAGGAGTATGTCAAGGCTGTATATTGTCACCCTGCTGATTTAACTTATGTGCAGAGTACATCATGAGAAATACTGGGCTGGACGAAGCACAAGCTGGCATCAAGATTGCTGGGAGAGATATATCAATAACCTCAGATATGCAGATGACACCACCCTGATGGCAGAAAGTGAAGAGGAACTGAAAAGCCTCTTGATGAAAGTGAAAGAGGAGAGTGAAAAAGTTGGCTTAAAGCTCAACATTCAGAAAACTAAGATCATGGCATCTGGTCCCATCACTTTATGGCAAATAGATGGGGAAACAGTGGAAGCAGTGTCAGACTTTATTTTTTTGGACTCCCAAATCACTGCAGATGGTGACTGCAGCCATGAAATTAAAAGGTGCTTACTCCTTGGAAGGAAATTTATGACCAACCTAGATAGCATGTTAAAAAGCAGAGACATTACTTTGCCAACAAAGGTCCATCTAGTCAAGGCTATGGTTTTTTCAGTGGTCATGTATGGATGTGAGAGTTGGACTGTGAAGAAAGCTGAGCACTGAAAAATTGATGCTTTTGAACTGTGGTGTTGGAGAAGACTCTTGAGAGTTCCTTAGACTGCAAGGAGATCCAACCAGTCCATCCTAAAGGAAATCTGTCCTGAATATTCATTGGAAGGACTCATGCTGAAGCTGAAACTCCAATACTTTGACCACCTCACGTGAAGAGTTGACTCATTTGAAAAGACTCTGATGCTGGGAGGGATTGGGGGCAGGAGGAGAAGGGGACAACAGAGGATGAGATGGCTGGATGGCATCACCGACTCGATGGACATGAGTTTGAGTAAACTCCAGGAGTTGGTGATGGACAGGGAGGCCTGGCGTGCTGCGATTCATGGGGTCGCAAAGAGTCAGACATGACTGAGCAGCTGAACTGAACTGAACTGAACTGAACCTTTGTTGCATCCTCTTGGCCAAAGCAAGTTGGAGACTGTATTCAAGAGATATTGCAACATCCCTGTTTCTTTATGAGAAGTCCTAAAAAGTCACATTGTTACAAGGAGGGACAAAGTCGGAGCCAGTTGTGTAATTAATCTACCCACGGCTTGACCTTGTATTGACCTCATGACTGTTCTATGCTGTGCTTAGTGGTTCAGTTGTGTCCGACTCTTTGCAACCCCGCGGAATGTAGCCTGCCAGGCTGCTTTGTCCGTAGGGATTCTCCAGGCAAGAACTGGAATGGGTTGCCATGTCCTCCTCCAGGGAACTTCCCAACCAGCGATCAAACTCAGGTCTCCTGCATTTCAGGTGGATTCTTTACCATCTGAGCTACCAGGGAAGACCTGTGACTGGTCAAGTTTCTTAATTTCTCTGATCTCTAGTTTCCTCATCTGGAAAATGGAGAGTAGTAATAATATCACATTTGGTGAAAATTAAATGATACAAGACTTGCAAAACAATGAGCAGTGCCCAATGAGGTGCTCCAAAAGTCAGCAGTTGCAATGTTCAATAAGATTGGAAGTTACTATGATTACTGTTATTATTTTTGTTACATAATAATTATCCTTATTATTATAATTATGACAAGGACTGGCAGAAAACCATGGTTCTGATAAGAGATAACAGATACTGGCATGGGAAATCTATTTGTTGGGAAAGAGAGGAGGCCAAAGCATTGCCATTTTCCAGCACCCATAAAATTCAAGCATTATTGGGCAAGCACTATCCTTGTCTTCCATTTCATTAGGAGGTGACGGTTGTTAAATATCTATCTATATATATATATATCTATATGTGTGTGTGTGTGTGTGTGTGTGTGTGTGTGTGTGTACAGCAGTTTGGGATAGTGTGGGACTTAAATTCAGAGGACCTGTATCCAAATGCAAGTTCTTACCAGCTGTGAAATTTGGGCAAATTCTTTACCTCTTCAAATCTCAATTTCTTTATCTATAAAATGGAGATGAGAGTACCTACTTCACAAGTCTGTTACGTGAATTGAATCAATTGATACAGGTTAAAAAAAAAGAACTTTGTAAGCAGGAAGGCATTAGGCAAATACTAGGTATTATAATCAGTCCTTTCCTTCTTGTCATTTGCATCTGTGCCCTCAACATCTCAGACTGTCTCGGGACAGTGGAGCATTAAGAAGATGATGGAAACTTCTTGGCGCTCTGGTTATCTATAGTGCAGGAAACTTATTTTCACTTGTGTAATTTTCCAACAGTTAAACACACTTAAAAATTTTCATAAAAAGGGGAAAATTCCAAGTGTTCAACCTTCTAAAATCAAAAAGAATGACTCACAGGTCATTAGCATCCTTGGAACATAGTGGCTTCTGTTTTATCGCTATTAAGTAGGATTTAGCTCTATTTTATTAAGGCAATTTTTACAATCATGTGAGAGGTTAATGCATTTTGCACATAATCCACTGCCTAGCTCACTAAATGCTGAACCCATTAAAGCCAAGCCACGCAGGGGAAGATTTCAAGACAGAGTGACAAATTATGAGCGGTGTGGAATGAGTGACAAAGTATCTGAGGGTGTTTTTTCTCTTCTAAGTTTAAAATTTGTTCTCAAGCAGGAAAAGAACAGGGTTGTCCTGTAAAAAGTACTTATTTTAGGAGTGTACTGCTGCAGTGGGTAAGTGCCACTGGACATCTATGGGCTGATGTCTAGGTGTTAAAACTGCATGCACTTAGAGAGTCCCCTTTATGCTGTTTCTGGCCTCCTTGCAAGCTAGGTCTCCTTTCATTATTTCTCTACATCCCAGGACCTGAAGGCTAATATCTGCCAAGAATACTGCATTTATTAAGCAATAATTGGTTTCTCCTCCCACAGTACTCTTTTCATCAAAGACATAGCTGGTTGGAGTTTTGAGCAGTAGCCTCTCATAGTGATCCCATGGCTCTCTGAAGCTGGGAGAAGGATGCCGGGGCCAGATCATGAAAAACTTTGTGAGTTTTTCAAGAGAGTTTGAGTCTTATCCTTTAGGACATAGAAAGCAGGGCAAGTTTTTTTTTTTTCTTCATTTTAAATCAATTTTATTGAATTATGTTACACACAGTAAAATATACCCACATATGCATTGTAAGTGTACATACAGTTTGATGAATTTTAACAAATGTATTTGCTCAAGCAAACACCACTATAATCAAGACACAGAATGTTTCCATCACTTCCCAAGGTTCCTGTGTACCTTTTCACTCAGTCCTCACTCCCACCCTCTCCACAGGCAACCACTGATCTGATTTCTGTCATCTTGTATGTTTGTTGAGCTTATTTCAGAATTTTGCAGCATGTGTTTGATTCATGTTGTTGTATGTATCATTACTTGGTTCCTTTTCATTGCTGAATAAGTAGTTCATTGTATCAGTTTCCACCATTAGTTTATCTATTTACCTGTTGATGCACATTTGGGTTGTATGAACATTCATGTGTGAATATTTCTGTGGACATGTGTTTTCATTTCTTTTGGGTAGATGCCTAGGAGCAGAATTGTTGGGTCAGATGATAAGCATATGTTTAATTTCTATCAAGCTGTTTTCCAAATTAGTAATGCTTAGTATTCCTATCAGGAGCTCTACATCTTTTAAATTTGAACCATTCTGGTAGGTTTGTGGTGGTTTGGAGTTTTAATTTGTGTTTCCTCATAGAGTTTTCATTTGTGTTTCCTTGAGGACTAACCCTAACCCAAAGAAAGGCAATGCCAAAGAATGTTCAAACTACCGCACAATTGCACTCATCTCACACTCTAGTAAAGTAATGCTTAAAATTCTCCAAGCCAGGCTTCAGCAATACGTGAACTGTGAACTTCCAGATGTTCAAGATGGTTTTAGAAAAGGCAGAGGAACCAGAGATCAAATTGCCAACATCCACTGGATCATCGAAAAAGCAAGAGAATTCCAGAAAAACATCTATTTCTTCTTTATTGACTATGCCAAAGCCTTTGACTGTGTGGATCACAATAAACTGTGGAGAGATGGGAATACCAGACCACCTGACCTGCCTCTTGAGAAACCTGTATGCAGGTCAGGAAGCAACAGTTAGAACTGAATATGGAACAACAGACTGGTTCCAAATAGGAAAAGGAGTATGTCAAGGCTGTATATTGTCACCCTGCTGATTTAACTTATATGCAGAGTACATCATGAGAAATGCTGGGCTGGAGGAAGCACAAGCTGGAATCAAGATTGTCGGGAGAAATATCAATAAACTCAGATATGCAGATGACACCACCCTGATGGCAGAAAGTGAAGAAGAACTAAAGAGCCTCTTGATGAAAGTGAAAGAGGAGAGTGAAAAGTTGGCTTGAAGCTCAACATTCAGAAAACTAAGATCATGGCATCTGGTCCCATCGCCTCATGGGAAATAGATGAGGAAACAGTGGAAACAGTGTCAGACTTTATTTTTCTGGGCTCCCAAATCACTGCAGATGGTGACTGCAGCCATGAAATTAAAAGACGCTTACTCCTTGGAAGGAAAGTTATGACCAACCTAGATAGCTTATTAAAAAGCAGAGATCTGGTTTCCTTGGTGTGTATGCCCAGAAGTGGGATTGCTGGGTCATATGGCAGATCTATTTCCAGCTTTTTAAGAAATCTCCACACTGTTTTCCATAGTAGCTGTAGTAATTTGCATTCCCACCAACAGTGTAAGAGGGTTCCCTTTTCTCCACAGCCTCTCCAGCATTTATTGCTTGTAGACTTTTGGATAGCAGCCATCCTGACTGGCGTATAATGGTACCTCATTGTGGTTTTGATTTGCATTTCTCTGATAATGAGTGATGTTGAGCATCTTTTCATGTGTTTGTTAGCCATCTGTATGTCTTCCTTGGAGAAATGTCTGTTTAGTTCTTTGGCCCATTTTTTGATTGGGTCATTTATTTTTCTGGAGTTGAGCTGGAGGAGTTGCTTGTATATTTTTGAGATTAATCCTTTGTCTGTTGCTTCGTTTGCTATTATTTTCTCCCAATCTGAGGGCTGTCTTTTCACCTTGCTTATAGTTTCCCCCAATGTTCATCGCAGCACTGTTTATAATAGCCAGGACATGGAAGCAACCCAGATGCCCATCAGCAGACGAATGGATGAGGAAGCTGTGGTACATATACACCATGGAATATTACTCAGCCATTAAAAAGAATTCATTTGAATCAGTTCTAATGAGATGGATGAAACTGGAGCCCATTATACAGAGCGAAGTAAGCCAGAAAGATAAAGACCATTACAGTATGCTAACACATATATATGGACTTTAGAAAGATGGTAACGATAACCCTATATGCAAAACAGAAAAAGAGACTCAGATGTATAGAACAGACTTGTGGACTCTGGGAGAAGGAGAGGGTGGGATGTTTCAAGAGAACAGCATTGAAACATGTATATTATCTAGGGTGAAACAGATCACCAGCCCAGGTTGGATACATGAGACAAGTGCTCGGGCCTGGTGCACTGGGAAGACCCAGAGGGATCGGGTGGAGAGGGAGGTGGGAGGGGGGACTGGGATGGGGAATACATGTAAATCCATGGCTAATTCATTTCAATGTATGACAAAAACTACTGTAATGATGTAAAGTAATTAGCCTCCAACTAATAAAAATAAATGGAAAAAAAAATTAAAAAAATAAAATAAAAATAAAGCTCAACATTCAGAAAGCTAATAAATAAATAAATAAATAAATAAAAATAAAAAGCAGAGACATTACTTTGCCAACAAAGGTCCGCCTAGTCAAGGCTGTGGTTTTTCCAGTGGTCATGTACGGATGTGAGAGCTGGACTGTGAAGAAAGCTGAGCACTGAAGAATTGATACTTTTGAACTGTGGTGTTGGAGAAGACTCTTGAAAGTCCGTTGGCTTGCAAGGAGATCCAAGCAGTCCATCCTAAAGGAGATCAGTCCTGAGTGTTCATTGGAAGGACTGATGCTGAACCTGAAACTCCAGTACTTTGGCCACCCGATGGGAAGAGCTGACTCACTTGAAAAGACCCTAAAAAGCTGACTCACTTGAAAAGACCCTGATATTGGGAAAGATTGAGGGCAGGAGGAGAAGGGGATGACAGAGGATGAGTTGGTTGGATGGCATAACTGACTCAATGACATGGGTTTGGCTGGACTCCGGGAGCTGGTGATGGACAGGGAGGTCTGGTGTGCTGCGGTTCACTGGGTCACAAAGAGTCAGACACGACTAAGCGACTGAACTGACCTGAAAGATTAATCATATAGACATCTTTTGTGTGCTTTTTGAGGACAGGATTGTAAGCAGTGGAATCATAGGATCAAATCTGTGAAGCAAGATGTCAATCATGTTCTCAAATTTATTTCTTCTCATCATTCCTGCTGAAGTGCTACTACCAAAGTAACAGGGACATTCTACATGATTTCTGAAAACCACTAAGTGATCTTAGTCATTTATCTGAAATATCTGATAACTTTTGCAAGAACTTTTTTTTTTTTAATGGAGGAGGAGAGGGACTTCCCTGGTGGTCCGGTGGTTAAAAATCCACTTTCCAGCACAGGGGATGCAGGTTCGATTCCTGGTTGGGGAACTAAGCCCACACACTGCAACTTCTGAGCCTGCACTCTATAGCCTGTGCTCCACAACGAGAGAAGCCCGTGCACTGCAGCGAAGACCTCGTCCAGCCAAAAAACCAAATGAAGCGGGAGAATGCTGACAGAGGGAGGCTGTTGATGGCTTGCTCTGCTATTCAGTGGTTGGCGGAGTGAGTGAAGTACATCTACTCTGCTTCAGCCCCTTAATTCTCCTTGGTACAAATGGAATTAAAGAAGGGAAAATCTCGATGTCAGAAACTTCTGGCAAGAGAAGAAGGATCAGGGCTCAGTTTTCCTACAGCTATGCCCAAGACTGCAAAAAAGAAAGAAAGAAACTTCCATTAGTATCCTATTACCTAGTTTCCCCACCCCCACTTTTTTTTAATAGCAGTAGAACTTTAAGCAGGTCAAGAGGCCATCTAGAATAAAATTTAAGTTTCCTGTCATTCGTTACAATTAGGTATAGCCATATGATTTGAGTTCTAGCCACTGGAAGGTGAATAGAAGTGGTGAGAGTCATTTTCAGAAAATATTCTTTATTTTCCCTCACCTTCCCACTGCTGGCTAGATTATGGACTTGATGGCTGGAGTTGAAGCATTCATTTTGGATTATGAAGTAGAGACCATACGCTGAGAAAAGAGGATCAGCAAGGTTGAATAAACCAGAAACCCTGACATGTAGAACACAGCAAATCTGACAGCTTCTGGATTTCCCACACTTGAGTGAAAAATAAACTTGTATCTTCTTTAAATCACTCCTACTTTCAATTTTCTGTCATTTGTAGCTGAAGCTAATTCTGATTTATAAACCCTAGTGCTGATTGCCCTCATTCACTTTTGGAAGAAGATATAGTGATTTACTGATCATCAATGGACTATCCAAAGCAAACCAACCACAAACATCATCAACAAGTATGAATAAATGGTGAAAAGCTGCTAGTATTGTGAAAAGACTTAGTGATTCAAAGAGAGGAACTGAAGGACCAATCTGAACATTCAGCACAAATAACACCCAGCAAAAGAAATATTTTTAGGAAGTGGGAGAACTTTAAAAAAGCCTTTAACTATATTTTTAGTGAGAGTTGGGATGCTGTTATGTTGATTTTAAAAGATCAATCTTAAAATAATAAAGAGTTCTTGAAAAGGCACAACTTCCTTTTTTTTCCATCAAGATTGTACATAGCTGAATGATAACTTCAGAAACCAACCTGGTTAATTAGAAAACCAGCTTGAGAAATTCTCCAAAAACTCAAATGATTATGTGAAGGAGGAACAGAAACACTGAAGGAAAAGGAAAGAACTTTAGAAAGAATGGGACTAGTTAGCCAAAAATTGGCACAGAGAGCTAGATCCAGGAAATTCACCATCCCTTTAAAGGATGTAAGGGAAATCCCAACAGCAGAGAGCTTATGGAAATGAAATTATGATCTAAGAAACACTAGAAGAAAATGTCCTTGAGTTGAAAAACATAAAATCATCTTTATATAAAAATATGCACCAAGGATCTGGAAGAAACAATGAAGGAAGTTCAAAACTTCAGTTTATCCTACAAGTGTCAGACAGAAAAAGCAACAAGAAAAGAGACTCAGGTTGTTGTCTGATTTATCTTCAAATGGTGCTCAAATATAATGAAAAATATTTATAAAATTCTGAGGAAAAATAATTGTGACCTTATAGTTTTTCTCTAAAAATAAGCCATTAAAATAATAACTGATTACTTGCTACATGTCTGGCACTGTTCAAAGTGCATTTGCTGAACTATTTCATTTAACACTCACAGCAACTCCATAAAGGAGGTACTATCATCAGTTACACAGATGAGGAAATTGAGGTACAGAGAGGTTAAGTAACTTGATTAAGGTTAAATAGTATAGGTAGAAGGGACAGATTATAAACTCACTTCATGCACTTTTCCACCACACTACACTGCTTCCTAAAATAAGATGAGAAATATCAATTTCCTAGTTGGGGAAATCAAATTTGACTTTAATCAAATTCTCCTAAATATATGTGTTAAAGTGCTACTATGATAAGTCATTAGGGGGTGCTATGGAATTTTTATGCTTGGGAATCCAGTCTATTATTTCACAGATGAATGACTTATAGCTACTGCTTACTAAATGCTTTCTTTTTTATCAAGTACTGTCACCCAAAGCGGAAAGCTAAAGAGGAGGACCTGGGTGACAATTTCCCACCTGCATGGAGAGAAGAGAAACTCAGATTTGAAAGGGACCACGCCTATCAGAGGAGAGGACCACCTTCACCATTTCCAGAATCTACTTACAAACCCCATCAAAGGCAAGCTCAGTCCCTGATGCAGGATCTGGTGTCTTCATCGGACACCTTGGTGCTAAACAGTCCCAACTTCAAATCCCAGGTTGCCCTTGAAGGTTTGAGATAGAAATTGATCTTGAAGTCTTGGCTGGTTTACATGAAAGTGAAAGGAACAATGCTCTTATCTCCTGTTATAAGCTTTAAATGTCTTTCTAAAGGGCAGATCGTGCTTGTAATAAAAAAGGAAGTGTTTATAAAGACTGTGATGCAGCTTCCCAGGGGCTGATTTTGCAGGCATGGCTCCTGGATGTCTGGAGAATCCTCGAGGGCTCAATGCGTCCCTCCGTTTCCTGATTCACTTATGTATTCATTCATGCTTTCATTCACTGACTTTTTTTTTCACACACATCCATTCAATCATTACTTCATTTATTTGTTTTATTCATTCGGTAGTCACTTGCTAGGCCTCTATGGCTTATGTGCAGGTCAGGGAAACAGGCTCCATCTCTGGGAGGTTCTGCCATGCATATTCTCAGACTCAAGTTACTGACTGTGAAAAAGCCTGAAGATTTCCAGAATGTGAGGACTCTGTGAGAGTGGCGACTTCTCCCAGCATCTAACTGGAACCAGGACCGGGACTGTGAATCAAAGGGCAAGGTCTGAGTGCACGTCATAAATCGTTTAGCCCTGCTATTCCATCCTAGAGAGGCAATTCAGGAGAAATGTGGCCATAAAAACTTGTGAATAAGTTAAAAAGCACTGAAGTTTACCATCTAGAGTCACATTTAACAATGAGGATCTAGGTTTAGGTCACATTTTCCAGCTATCTGAAAACAAGGTATGACTCTCACGTGAGTGCATGTAGACAATACAGAGAACAATTAATTAGGAATCAGCTTGTAATCATTTACACTCTAGCCAAATTTACAGTTTCAATATCTTAAGCTAGACATGACTGGGGAGAAAGAGAGGGAACTAGAACTAAGAGAATATTCTGTGTGGTTCTAATGTAGGCTAGAGGATGAAAGAAAGGCCGAATACCTCTTGCAAGACAGAAGAGTAAGAGGTCAAGGGTCAGGGTCAGGGCCAAAGTGGGGCAGACTGGAGGAAGGAGGGAGAATAAAGCATTGAGAATAAGTGGAGCTCAACCCAGGGATTTTGCTAGAATCTGACAGGTAGTTGACTTCAGGGTTGGCTTGACACCAATCGCACGTTCTCTAGGTACATCCTTTATGGAGTTCCAACCTGTGCCTCTTAGTACCACCTGGGTGTCCCCCAAGGCAGGGATTCCCAGGTCTTCAGGAGCAGCACAGGGCACAAGGAACTTCCCACAGAAAGCATAAAGGGTCAGGTCTACGAGTGACCACTTCTATCACCACTTCTCCCTCTCTCTCTCTCTCCTTCTCTTTCTCTCCCTTCATTTTCCCTCCTTTCCCCCTTCCTTCTCTCTTTCTCTGTCTTTTTTCCACTTCCTTCTGAGTCCCTTCTTTTCTTTTTCCACTGATCTGACCTTTCCTTCTACCTGTATTCATTTTACATGATTGAAATGAGTAAGTAGAAATGCCTTCCAGTTGACAGATACCAGAGGAGCAGAGATGGAAGGGGCAGGGTGCCCTGCTGTGGAGCAGCTTGGAGGGGAGACAGACGAGTGAACTGCCAAGTTAGGAGGAAGGTCCAGGGGCGGTGAGAGTGTGGAGGAGGGAGTGATGATTATCAGTGGCTATTACGGGTGGGGTGGCAGTGTTACAAAGAGGAAGTGACACTTGAGATGGGCACTGGCCAAGGGCCGGGAGCTCACAGGAGGATGGGAGAGAAGGGCCTCCCAGGGGAAGGAACAACATGTGCCAGAAGCTTGGAGGCAGGAAGAGGCTGGTGGTCCAGTGAGTCTGTATCTCAAGGGGTATGGACTTGGAGAGAAGTAACTGATCATGGAAGCCAGTGATAAAGACCTCACTGCTTTATCACACGGAGGTGGAGACTTGTTCCAGCCTCTGAACAAACGTGTTCAGCACAAATTCAAGTCCCTGGCCAGGAGGATTTTGGGGGAGGCCACCCCTTTTCACTTTCCAGTTAGAGGGAGCTGATGAGCTGTATGTGGACAGAAGACAGAAGCTGGGTGCTGGGCTGTCTAAGCACACCGCTGGGCCATGCCCTGCTTGTCTGGTCCTGCTGCCCTGGGACTGTCAGCTGTGGTGGGGAAGGGAGGCAAAGAGAATTGCAGGAAAGAGCATTTTAGCTACTCACTCAGCAGCTGAGATTTACTGGGCCTATTTGCATTGGTTATTCAGGGTAAAGCAGGGGCAAACTTTCAGTGAGGGAGAGGAGAAGGAATCACTTTTCTAAAAAGGAAGACATTGACTCCTTGGGCCAGAAGCCTTTTGTGTAACTGGGCTTCTGGCACCCCTGTGCAGGGAGCCTGAGCGATTCCCATGAGCCCTTGTCCAGTGGTGGAGCTTTCACGGCAAAATAATTGGCAGCAGAATGCAGCCCCACGCGGGGGCTGGACCACATTGCCTGGAGATTCACTCCCTGTGAAACAAGGCCCTGGCAGAGACCCTTCATGAACACAGAAGCGCGTGCACGGGGCCCAGGTACTGGGACAGGGATTGCCGCAACAGGCTCGGGACCCGGTGGCCCTGCTGTATGCGGGTGCCTGGCCCCTTCCCACTGTGTGTCCACGGGGAGCTCTCCTCGCCTGGATGCCGGGGGGCCAGTCTTCCCACAGCGTCCTTGTACTGTATCTACCACGCCATGTGGCCAAATCTGCACAGCCTTGCTCAGCCTTGCAGCACGGAGCTGAACCAGAGGGCTCCCCACTCATTGTGGCGGCTCTTCTGGAACTTGGCACTGTGACTAGTATTCCTCAAAGTCATAATTACCACCACTTAGCCTGGGTTAGTGATCTGGAGCAGGGAGCAGCCCAGCCTGGGCGGCCTCCTGCTGCCAGCAGACCGACTACTGGTGATAGCTTCGTGGTTCATAATAATAATCAT
This sequence comes from Odocoileus virginianus, assembly GCF_023699985.2. Taxonomy (NCBI): domain Eukaryota; kingdom Metazoa; phylum Chordata; class Mammalia; order Artiodactyla; family Cervidae; genus Odocoileus; species Odocoileus virginianus. The sequence continues at coordinate 87,549,093 of NC_069678.1, forward strand.
GACGATAATAGCTGTCATTTATTGGACACTCGCTGCGGACCCGGCTCAGGGCTAGGTGCTTTCCATGCAGAACGGGACCCACTCCTGCTCCTGCCCTCATTCTCTCCAGCCTCCTCTGCCAGCCCAGGTCTGGACCATAACCACTGATTTACAGCACAAGCTTCTGTTTAGAGCTGGGGAGGGCTCTTCTCGGCACCAGGCTGGAGAGGATCACACACATTTTTTCCTATCTAGTCCCTTGTGTGGTCTGGGTTTGAACCTTTTGGCCAGGAGGTGAAGGCTGGGAATAGACAGACTCTTTCCTCAGGAGATAGCTGATAAGATTCTGGGTCCGAAATCCCGGACAGACACGGACAGAAATCCAAGGAGGCTTTGTGATGCTCTAGGCAAGGCAAAGTGGCTTTAGAGGGTGAACCTCTCCCCACCTCTGCCTGGACCCCAAAGGTGGGTGGCTATGGAAACAGCCAGAAGCAGCCCTGGGGGCACAGACAAGAGTTCCCTTATGATGGACAGTGTGTGGGGGAGGCCTTTGTTGAAAGTAGAAGACTCCAGAAGCAGAGGCTGATAAGGAGATGTTCTGAGGGCCCAGCATCTCTGGAGGAGAGGGAGTGTGTGTGTTGGTGGGGAAAGGGGGTGGGCAGGGAAGCGGCTCAGCTCTGGAGCAAGCCCAGTCAGGCCTTGGCCATCGCCATGGGGGCTTTGAGATGAGTTTGCTCAGTGGAGTGTCCGTATCTGGTAGGAATGGTCACCCACACCCCCCCACCTAGCACAGGCTGCCCGTAGGAAGGGTGACGAGAGTGAAGCTTCTGAGTCAGTCCCGGAAGGAGCTGAGGCAGCTGCTGACCTCACTTCCTGTGGCTGGCATGCCCCAGGTAGCTTCATGGTGCTGGGGGTAGGGAGGGGGGACGGGGGAGCTGAAGTGGGCAAGAAACAGGGCTGATACCAGGTGGTGAGGGCGGCCGTCCGGTTTTGCAAGAATGTGTGAGATTCCCTCTAGCAAATTATAGGAAAAAAAATTGGGGGACTCTTTGGGTAGACTAATGTTTGTCCAGTGAGCTGGTGAGGCCTGGCGCCGCCATCATTTGGACATGATAGCCAACGCGATCTTGTTTTCTCATCAACGGCTGGTGAGATCACACGTAAGGTATCTCTGGATTCCACGCGCGAAGCCCACTTTATAGATGAGAAGACTGAGTCTCAGAGGGTGAAGCAGCTCAGGTGCTTGGGTCATGCTGGAGGCAGGACTTGAACTCGGGTCTGGCAGAGGTCGAAGCACGCTCATTTCTGTGTGTCCCCCTCTGGTCACTGGTGCAGGGAGCTGGCAGACTCAGGCAGATGTCCCCGTGGAGCCTCACCCTGATTATCTCCATTTCAGAAACTAGAAAACGGGACTTCGTTCATTTCCTGGAGCTGCGCTACCAACATACACAATTTGAGTGGCTTAAATACAACAGAGATGTATTGTCTCACAGTTCTGGAAGTTGGAAGTCCAGACTCAAGGTGCAGCAAGGCTGGGCCCTTCTGAGAGCTCAGGCCTCTGCCAGCTTCCTGTAGTCCCAGGTATTCCTTAGCTTATAGATACATCACTTCAGTCCTCTGTCATCACATGCTGGCCTCACCGTTGGTCTTCACATAGCTGTCTTCTGATGAGGACACCAGTCACATCGGATTAAGGACCTGCCCTACACCACTAGGACCTCATCTTAACTAATTACATTGGCAACCACCTTATTTGCAAATAAGGTCCCATACTGAGGTATTGGTATTCTAGGATTTTAATGTATCTTTTTGGGAACAAAATTCAAACCAGAATAAGGGTTTATAAAGTCCTAGCTCCATCTGTCTTATCTGAACCCATCAGTTAATTCTTCCAGTGGCCTTGGTTCAGTCTGTCAAGAAAGCAGAACTCAACTTTGGATTCAGCTACAAGGGTAAATGGTATGATGCTCGACCCTTCCTTGCTGGAGGACAGAATTGCCTCCTAAACTGATAATGCTCATGGCATCATAAAGCATCATAGCAGAGCCTCCCCAGAGGGGTAACCAAACCCTGAGTCCCTGGACAGTAGGACCTGAGACTCATGCCTTTCTGTGTCCACTCTGGTGCTAGGCACATGGCAGAGCTTAATTGCGAGGATGCCCAGGAAACTGGCCAGCCATGTCAAGGGGGGCACAGTGTCTGATATGATGAGGAATGAAAAGGTGACTATCAGACTTGACAAGGTGGCAGCCACTGACAGTTTGGGGGAGAGCAGTTTCATGGAGGCAGAGTCAGAAGTTGTGTTACTGTGGGTTCAAGAATCAGTGAGCACCGGGAAGAGAAGGAGGTGAGGGTCGATAGTTCTTTGGGTGGTGGGGGGGAGTTTTGCTGTGACTAAGACAATTTAGACAACAGCTGCAGATTGGGAATCAGGACTGTGAAATAAAGTGCAATTTTTGAAGAAGAGAAAATGTGCGCTGATGGCAAGTGCTGGGTATGAGGGTGGGCTCGAAGGTGCAGGCAAGAAGAAGGAGCAAGTTTGACTAAAGCTGGCAGATTTCTCTACCTCTTCTTTTCTTGAATCCATACCATCTAGAGACTTAATCCTCAATTCAACAACAGCCTGGCATCCTTGGCAGGGACACAGAGGGAGCTGGTGGGACCACCGTTTGCATTTTTGGTCCCAGGGTAGGGCCTGGGCACCCTGCCTTCTGTCAGATGACTCCCTCTCCCTCCTTGATCCGAGTCTGATACTCACAGTGGAATTTCTGTGGTTTAGTTAGCAACCTCCCCTGTGATTCTGTCAATTTCTAGGCCCTCAATCAATGTTTGCTGAACAGTGGATGAATGGACGGAGCCCAAGGACAGGGTTACCGTGGAGCTCCCAAGCATTTATCTTGAATCTGGAAAATGCAAGAAAAATTGGCCCATCTGTTTCTGTATTATATCAGGGTAGCAAAAAGCTACAGAACTTCACCATAGCCAACTCAATCATGTGTGACAACCTAGCAGTAACGCAGGATGCGTTTGTGTACAACACTCTGTGTGTGTGTGTGAGAGAGTGGATCTGCCAGAGTTGGATTTGACTGCGTGTAAAGTCATGTGTGCCTGCTGCTGCTGCTAAGTCACTTCAGTCGTGTCTGACTCTGTGCAACCCCATAGACGGCAGCCCACCAGGCTCCCCCGTCCCTGGGATTCTCCAGGCAAGAACACTGGAGTAGGTTGCCATTTCCTTCTCCAATGCATGAAAGTGAAAAATGAAAGTGAAGTCGCTCAGTCGTGTCCGACTCTTAGCAACACCATGGACAAGAGCCTACCAGGCTCCTCTGTCCATGGGATTTTCCAGGCAAGAGTACTGGAGTGCATGTGTGCCTAAGAGTGTGCAAATCTGAGTGTGTGTGTGAATGATTGTGCATGCCGCTGTTTGTGTGTTTGTCTATGTGTATGTTTCCAAGTGAACAGATTCATGCAGGAGTGTGTGAATGTGCACATGAGTCCACGTGTACATGCATGTGCTCAGATGAGCAGGGGCACTGCGCACTGCTGTCTGGTTGTGACCACACATTATGTCCCCTCCCCAAATTCTCTTGTTCCTGGTGTCCAAATGTATCTGAGAACTACCCTACCTCATTAATTCATTCATTCATTCTCAGCTGAGGCAGAGTAAAGTGGTCTAAAACCCAGAATTACTGACTATTTAGAAAGACAGGCAATCATTACTGTACAGAATAGCTAGCAATGAAAGCAAGCTGACCTCCCACTCCATATGGGCATTGCTTCATTTCCCAGTGCTGCCAACAGAACCTTCTGCGATGGTGGGAATGTTCTATGCCTGCCCTGTGTTTTGCAGGACACACTGCTGTCCGCATGTTCAAGCCCGGAAATGCGGTTGCTTTGACTAAGGAACCAGATTTTATATTTTAATTACTTTTCATTAATTAAAATTTAAATTTAAATACCTAGAGGTACAGTGAAGATATAGACTGTGAGTTCCAAGCCGTTCTTTCCCCACTGGGTCTCCAGAGCCTCACCTAGGACCTGATTCTAGGATGCTACTAAGAAGCCATCAGCTGACAGAAGGGCCTGCAGCCAGGGCAGGTCTTGGGGGATTTACATTACTGAATAGAATCAAGAAAATTGGATATAACAAATAGAAAAATAAATACTATTTGTAAAGAAATGAATGCTATCTTCCCTGAAGATAAATATACTATCTCTATGATGGAGTTTATCCTAAAAGTTTGTGAAGATTGCCCATATTTCTTCTCTATCTCCACCCCTGCCATCCTCCACTGGTGATTTAATTGGTGATATCATGTAGCATGTTACTACCCTTCACCCACCTTTTTATGCTCTTGTGAACTCTACCCCAAAGCCTGGGTTGTACAAAAGGACCCGCCATCTTCATATGCACATCGGGGAAATGATAAAATCTCTGAACTGGAAGGGAACTCAGAGGGCACTCAAGCTAATCTTCGAAGCCCATCTTTCTCGGCTCACGTCATCAGTGGGTCAAAGTCAGATAGGGCAGTTGTCCAGATTCCAATCCATCTGGTGGCCTTCATCCCTCTGCCGACTGAGATGGAGCAGGGAGTCAACCAAAACTCCTATGCCTCTTTCACATCAGCTGCTGTTTCTTGGCAGACCCACCAACCCATTTTTGGGAAGTTAGTCTTGCTCACTGAAGCTGCACGACCCCATGTGAATCACCTCCTGTGGACTCTGTGCCTCAGGGACTTTACCTATAAAATGGGGATGAGCTTAGGACACATTGTACCTACCTGGGGGGACAAGCAAGTGAATTAATGCCTGTGAAGTACTTAGACATGCAGTAAACTCTAAACAGATGTTGATGATCAACATTAACATTCTTATTTTATATAATTATTTGATCTTTTTAGAACAATGATTGATCAGTTGAGATGAGTTTAATTGAGATACTATTGATGACTATCTTTTCTTTAAATAAAAATTGTGAATTTGATACCCATAGTACTTCATGAATATCTTTATATACCATGCCCATGCTTAAGTCTATAAACTAATAATTTTAATATTTTTTTAAACCATGGACTCCTTTATTTAATAGAAACTCAAATGTACAATGGATATAAATGGAGTTCCTCTGGGTGAAGGGAAAGTGGGACTTAAAGACCTTCCCTGGCCAATATATTCTTCCACAGGTTTTTTGGAAGCCCTGGGCTCCAGAAGCATCCTTTAAAATGAAGAAAATCATGCTTGGAGGAATGTCATTCACATCCGGATTTCTTCTTACACACTGTAGCCAGGTGACATGTTTCATTTCATTACTTTGTTTCTTTAAATGAACTAGTTGATGATATCAGTTGACTTCATTTTCATGCTTTTTCTCCCTCCCAAACTGGAGGCTTCATCTATTGTCTTTTGTTGATTTACACCAAAAACCCCCTTCATTCTCATTGAAATGGATTGACTCATAATTTCTGATGTCCGCGGTTCTTCCTGCAGGGAGCTTTGTGAGCACCTGATAGAGATGCTGTCACCTCTAGGGTTCCAGTGGCTCATATGTGCCCCATGCCCTCCAGCATCCTGAGTTTCAAACACGAGGGACAAAGTCGAGGTCTTCCTTTCCTTTCTGCAACCCACTACAAGGCCAGACGCAAAGTAGGCGCTCAGTGAATATCTGTCAAATGAGAGATTTTTCTTAGGAAAGAGCTAGAGTCAGAAGACCTGTGTTTAAAAGTCTCTGTTCATCTGTGTGACTCTGGGCAAATCCATTTAACCTTTGAGCCTCAGTTTCCTCATCTGTAAAGTAGGAATGTATATTTTGTATAGGGCTGATGTAAGGAGTAAATGAAGTGAGACAGGAAGTTCTCTGTACACTATAAATGGATGTGCACAAGAGGACTGTCGTTACTATATCCATAGGGACCAACTTTGGCCTGGTGAGCCTCTGGGGATGAATAACAGGGATGGTTTCATATGCAGAAAACATTTGCTAATTATTGTCTGGTTTGAATAATTATCCAAGGATCCTGGAAACAGCCCTTCCCACGGATCAAACTGTCACATCTGCAGCCGACCTTTAAGTAATCTGAGTGGGGGTAATTACAAAGGGCTGGTTTTCTCTAAATATAACTGTTCCCCAGCTAAAGGTCAGCTGGAGGGAGCACAGTTTGATAATTGCACTTGGTTTGATAATGAATTGGGGCAAACATTCCCAGGGGTGCTGGCAGGGGTTTCCTCTTAGCAGACCAGGGTGTGGATGCCCAGATGGGGAGGACCTGGCTTTCTGGCCCCAGCAGGAGAAACTCACGGCTCCCATTTTCTCTAGTTTTCAGCCATAAAGTGATATCATTCACGGGGAAGTAATAATAGTGAAAACTTTTTATAGAGTATAGGGTTAGCCCTTCTGTCCGTGGGTCCCAGAGTTCTGCAGATTCTGATGTTCTAATGTGGTCTTCTGCTTGTTTCACAGCTGAATGTCTCATCTCTCCAGTGGGAGACCACTAAACTCAAACACTGGAAGGTCTAGGATCAGAGACAATCTGGGTGTGAGTCCTGTTTCTGCCAGGATTCTTTGCAGGGGATGGAGGTGCTTTGGAGAAATCATTTTCTCCTTGAGCTCAACTTCCATCATCTATGAAATGGGGCTTGCATGACTTTTCTGACTGCCAGGGCAAGCCAACAAAGAAATAACTGGGAAAGTGCTTTGCAAGCCTCAAAGTCCTCAGAGGAGGTGAAGGTCAAGACAAATATGTTCTATCTCCTCACTCTAGTTTTTAAGCTCCTTTGGGGTGGCTTCATACTTCTCTTGCAACTGTCCCATGCTTAAGCTCAATAAAAAATTGAGGGGAGGGAATTGAAAAAATAAGAGGAAGAACAGGAGAATGAAACTGAAGACAGGTGATTGCCCTGCAGAATGTGAGGCTTCATGGCTACACTCTGAGGGTCAAAGGCCCCACCTCAGCCCCATCTAAGGCTTTCAAGATGAGATCATCCTGATTATCCAGGTGGGCCCTAAACGCAATGAGAATTGCCCTTTTCTTCACTAGACCTCTGCTCCATTCCTACCCCTCTTCTACCCTCACTTCCAGGTTGTCTCTTAAGTCTGTATCTTAGGTCCAGAAAAATTTCTCCTATGTACCTGTTGTGGGTTAAATGGTAGCCCCTCAAAATATATGTCACCCAGGACCTGTGAATGTGACCCTATTTTAATAAAGCATCTTACAGATACAATTAAATTAAGGCTTTCAAGACGAGATCATCCTGATTATCCTGTGGGCCTTAAAGGCAATAAATGTCTTTTTAAGGAGAGAAGACACAGATGGAACTGGAGAGTACACACAGAGGAAAACCATGTAAAGATAGAAGCAGAGATTGAGGTGATGCAGCCACAAGCCAAGGAATGCCTGGAGCCACCAGAAGCTGAAAGAGGTAAGGAAAGATTCTCCACTAGAGCCTTCACAGAGTGTGGCCCTGTTGACACCTTAATTTCAGGCTTCTAGCCTCCACAACTAGCTGAGCACCAAAGAATTGATGCTTTTGAACTATGGTCTTGGAGAAAACTCTTGGAGAGTCCCTTGGACTGCAAGGAGATCCAACCAGTCCATCCTAGAGGAGATCAGTCCTGGATGTTTATTGGAAGGACTCATGTTGAAGCTGAAACTCCAGTACTTTGGCCACCTGATGCAAAGAGCTGACTCATTTGAAAATACCCTGATGCTGGGAAAGATTGAGGGCAGGAGGAGAAGGGGATGACAGAGGATGAGATGGTTGGATGGCATCACCAACTCAATGGACATGGGTTTGGGTGGACTCCGGGTGTTGGTGATGGACAGGGAGGCCTGGTGTGCTGTGGTTCATGGGGTCATAAAGAGTCGGACACGACTGAGCGACTGAACTAAACTGAACTGAGCCTCCACAACTGTGAGAGAATAAATTTGGTTATTTTAAGCCCCTGCTTGCCCTCAGTTCCCAATCCTATCACTGAAAGTATCTGGAAAAGCATCCTCCCTCCTTTTGTTTAAGGAATGATAAGGTTTTGTAGAGTTGGGCTGCAATACCCAGTTTACCAGCAGGTGTCACCATTGAGCACACAATATACTCATTTATTCAACATGTTTATTGAGACAGGTGTGCCAGGCCCCCTTCCAGACATTACAGGTGCAACAGTGAACAAAACAGACAACTTCCTGCCCTAATGAGTAAGGATACGACTAAACAAACAGCTGGATATCGAATGCAATATCAGACAATGATGAATGCCAGCAAGAAAGGGCAGGCTAAGAGGATAGATACTGAATGGGGGATGAGGGCTATTTTAAAGAGGGTGGCAAAGGCAGGCCTCTGAGAGGGTGATATAAAAAATCTTGGGACATCCCTGATGGCCCAGTGGTTGGGAGTCTGCCTTCCAGTGCAGGAGACACCGGTTCAGTCCCTGGTCTAGGAACTAAGATCTCACATGCCGCAGGGCAGCTAAGCCTGCCTACCACAGTTCTGAGCCCGTGCACTGCAACTACTGAAGCCCTTGCACTCTAGAGCCTGTGCTCTGCAACTAGAGAAGCTCGTGCATCCCAAATAGAGAGTGCCCTCTGCTTGCCACAACTAGAGAAAGCCCACATGCAGCAATGAAGACCCGGCACAGCCAAAAATGAATAAATAAACTATTTTGAGAAATTAAAAATCTTAAGGTCACAGATGGCATGTCTAGCCATTTATGTGTATAAGGCATATCACCTTAAAAGTTTTTTTTTTCTATTATTAAATGGAGTTTTTTACTTTTAACCCTTATTTCATAGAACTTAAGGGGGGCAGAAATCAACCTCAACCTTCCTTTGGGATTCCATTTTGCAGGAAAGAGTTGCCTGGGCTCTTAGGCATAGCCTAAGCATTAGGAGGGAGGGGGAAAGAAGAGGCCTCTTGCTCTGGTCATTGGTCCCTACAGCACTCTTCTCTGGCTTCCTATATGGTCCAGTGGATTTCTGAAGCTTCTGCTTGAGATGGGGGAATGATTAACGGGCTGTTCAGAGTTCTATCTGCCTGGGCGACCCTCTTGGAGGGGCTGATGAGAACAGGTGTTCCTTTCTCCTGTCTGTCTCTCCTCCATGCCCTGGTGGGGAGCATATGGGGTTTCCGTCTGGTCCTCTGAGGTGGGATAAAGCCCAGCTCTCCTCCTACTTCTATCGAGGACACTTGTCCAGGCTAGAGGAGTACCCTTCCCTGTGATACACAAAGGCCAGAGAGATTTGCAGGCAATTTGTCTTTTTGCCTGGCTGTATCTCTCCCCTGAGGCATTGAGCACCGTGCAGACCACTTGCTTGGAGAGGAAGTGAGCTGGGAAAATACAGGAGAGCAAAGCCACAGATTGGATAGATTTGTAGCTCAAAGAATCATCTCAGCCACACCTGTTAGAGAAATTCTAGCCTTCCTTCACCATGTCTCCAGGTTCAACATTCTGTGTGGCGTGTGTACTTGAAACAAGGGTCACAGAACAGCTGTGCGTGTGTGCCCACACGCTTGTTCAAATCTGCACAAACTTGGTTTCTTCTAGTTAAACGGTGGAAGGAAAGTATTATTAATAGTTTTTCTTTCCCCCACTAAATGAACAGTGGTGCTGCCAGGCAAAAGGCAACAAGAAGTGTTTCACTAGCTTTCGGGTGACTTGGAAACTCTTGTCTAAAAATATGGATGAGCAGGAGTGTGAAGGAATGTGTAGGAGGGCTGTCCCCGCAGCTCTCCACAGTCAGGACAACTGGGGCCACTTATGGGAAACACGCCAACATGTCCCTGCTCAAAGCCTCTTTCAAAATAAGCTCCCCTCCCACCCCAGGGTTTACAGGAAACTTCTCAGCAGATGTGGGCAATTTTCTCCAAGCTCTTGAAATGGAAGACAAAGGCAGCTGAGTGACAGGGCGTCAGAATGTGGAGAGAGGGATTGCCGGGCAGGCCAGACCAATTAGCTGCCTTCTGCCCCTCGGCTCTCTGCGGTGGTCTCCGGGACTTTGGTGGGGAGCTGAGGGGAGCCGGTGGGCCCTGGCGTGCCTGACACCCAATTAGTGCTCATTCACCAGCTGACCGGCCAGCCTGCTCCCTTCTAGCTGCGCAGCAGCCATCTCAGCTAGCAGCTCCAAGCACAGAGGATGCTAATTGGATGCGGAGACCCAGACACCTCTCCATCAGCCCCTGTATAGGCCCAGGCTTTCTGGGCCGAACTGTCCCTTGTTTCATCACCAACTCGTCCTCCCTGAGAAGATGCCATTCCTCTCAAGCAAAAACAGGTTGCCTGGCCCGGCAGGTTCTGCCAGGATTCTCGAAGCATCCAAGTCAGGACAGAGTAAGGTCAGTGGAGGACAAAGTGAGGGAGGGGGAACTGAGAGGCCCTGGGGCCATTGGGCTCGCTGGGGTGTTGGGAAAGCACTGAGGTGGGCGACCGGGAGCCTGCCACTGACCCTCAGAGGTGCTTGGGCCTCAGTTTACCCATCTTCTCACAAACAAGACCCAAGGAGAGGCCCCGTAGGCTCCCTTCCCAGCCTGGGGCGGGGTTTCTGGACTAGGACCCACTGTGAGGTGGGCTGTGGGCCACTTGGGATGCTGAGCTATCTGAGTCCTTCTGGAGGCTCCCAGGCCTGAAAGACAAGGGTCTAAACCTGCCCCCAGAAGACCAGGTTCTCCTGGACAAGTCAAGACACCTGGGACACAGATACTGGTCCTGCAAATCCAGATGCTCACGTTCTGTTGTTTCAATGATTCCAGGAAGGTCACAGGTCACTGGGTCACAGTTGGGGTCACATGTGCTCTCTGGAAAAAAAAAAAAAAGAAAAATCACAGCCCTGTTCCCCACTCCCAAGGCAGCTCCAGATGTGCACAGAGTCACAGCCCTGCTGTCAGGCTCACTGTTCATCTCAGGTGTGCTTGGATATTCTGTGGCAAATGTAAGAATGGATGTCCCAGAAGGAACTCAAATGATGCTGTCTTTGTTGTTCCAGTTCCTTAGTCCCTCCCCAGGTTAGAAAGACACATCCCTACCCTTTGGCAAGTGACTTTGCCATTTCTGCTATCACAGTGGGAAGTATATAGTTCTCTGTCCCATTGGTGATCCGAGAACTTGGTCAGATGACTTGCTTTGGCCATTGGAATATGGAGAGTAGTGATCAGATGCCAGTTTGGAGCTGAGATCTGGGGCACAGACCTGTTTCTCCTCAGCCTTCTTGTGTCCCTGTCATCTGCTATGGAAAGAGCATACTCTGGGCAGCTGATGTCCCTTCAGCCTGGACCCCAGAAGACTTGCCCAGGAGACTAGAACCCAACCCCAAGCCTGGGCTCAGCCTGGTCCCAGCCTGGTCTGTGTGAACTCACTTTAGCTCAGACACACCTAGTTTGTCCTGTAGACAGATGGATTTGAAAACAAATGTGTGTTGTGGTAAACCAATGCGATTCTGAGGTTGCCTTGTGACAAAGGACTGATGAACATACCAATGAAAGTGAGAATCAACCAGGAAAGGGCCAAGGATGAGGAGTGTGCAGGGGTCCAGGAGCTGGGTGTGATAGAAGACCCCTCACACCATCAAGGCCAGGGGCAGCAGGATGCCCCATCTAGTGGCAGACCAATCATGGACACCCCAGGGGCTGCCTCCTTCCACCACCCAGGCCAACCCAAACTTCACAGGGACTTCACAACTCTGAACGTCTTAAAATATTTTTTTCAGAACATCCCTAAGGTGAGACCTGAAAGTAGTAGATGCTACTGTTATCCAGGTACTATGCCATGGACAAACATGCTCAGAGGGGCAGAGGGCAGAGACAAAATCCCCAGGACTGCCAAGAGCATCTGGGATGATTGTGGAAGAGTTAAGGTCCATGTTGATTTGGAAGTCTGACCAGCAAATGTACTCACTGCTGAGATTCAGGGATGATGCTGAAACAGAGAAAGTGATTCCTAATCAGTTTAACGGGACGACAGATGACTCTTTCCTGGGAGTCTGCGGCACTGAGAGAATTGCTGTAATTGCAGGCACTTGGCAGAGAAATCAGGCGCCTGCCTCTCGTCCCTTAGCCTGCATCCCCTGGGGACTTCCAGTTCAGCGACTTGATTCCCTGAGCTGAGCCGACCCCTGTGTAGATGTCGATCGCAACCTGTCTGTATATGGCTTGAATTTGGGTTAGGGGCTTTCTAATTACAGCCTGATTTGTCATTTAAAATATGCACAGAAATTATGACGCACATGGAATTTTGATGCTGGTGCCTCTTTGTGCTTGAGGAGACCAGGCTTCTGCTTCCTCCCAGGGAAGGCTGCAGAATATGCTTTAGAAGGGAACCTTGGAAGCTTTTCAAAAGTTTCAGTTACTTGGGGAAGAGATGGCAACTGGGGCTAAATGTCAGCGGTCTGGGTTCGGGTTCTGGCTTCTGCCATCAGTGTTTGGGCAAGTCTGGTCATTGTGTTGCATGTCAGTTTCCTTCTCTGAGCAATGGCGATAATAAAAACCAGATGTGGAAGGATGGTGTGGAGACCAGTTGAGATAATGCAAGTAAATGCTTGCATATCACCACATCTGGCACCAAATGCCATGTTATTATGGCATGTGGCACCTATCCCATTGCTTCTGTTATCATTTTTAATAATAGCAAAGTTCTTAGCAAATAGTGGGACTTCCCAGGTAGCTCAGACAGTAAAGAATCTGCCTGCAATGCGGGAGAACTGGGTTCATTTCCTGGGTTGGGAAGATCCCCTGGAGAAGGGAATGGCAACCCACTCCAGTATTCTTGCCTGGAGAATTCCATGGACAGAGGAGCCTGGCAGATTGCAGTCCATGGGGTCGCAAGAGTCAGACGTGACTGAACAACTGACACTTTCACTTTAACATATATTAAGTATCCCATCAGTAGGTAGATCTATTATTATGATGATTATTAAAACAGATCCAATCACGGGCATCTCATGTCTGAAACGCCTCATGAATCCTCATGCCCTCAGAAGTGGTTTTTCAAACACAGTGTTTGGTGCCCAAGGAGTTCTGAGGCTGAGTACTTGTCTGTTTGATGTTTAGGAAACCCAAGGCCCAAAGCAGTACCTAACTGTCCAAGGTCACTTAGATATGAAATTACAAAGCCAGGGGGCCAACCCAGTTCCCTCTACATTTCCTCCCAAGTTACCTCCTAGTCCAGGCACACCGGATTTCCCTCCTTTCCTAGAGGTCATGGGCACCTTCATGTTTATAGTGCTTTGCACAAATCATGCTCTTGCCTGGAAACCTCTTTCCACTTCTCTGCTTGTCCAAATTACATCCTGGTCTGGGAAACCTTCCCAAGCCCCACTAGTCAGTTACCACCTCATGCCGGCTGTCTCTGTTGGAGCCAAATCTCAGGTTGTCAAGGTCTGTCTTTGCACTGGGTTGTGACCCCCAGGTCCCTGGGCCTGGCCCATCTCCTCCCTGTTATCCCAACCTCATCAGTGACCAAGTGCAGTATGAGCAACAAACGAGCCAACCTGAGGCTGATTCTAGGCTGTTATAAACTTGCCAAGAGGGTTTAGGCGAGACCATCTGCTCCTTGCATCACCCACGCCCTGAGCTCATATACCCGAAGGGAGAGCCAGTGGGACAGCCAGAGTCCTGCAGGACCCCAAGCCCTGGACTGATGGGCTTTGCATGATACACCATAGTAGGGTTTGAGATAAAATACAGGATACATCTCAGATAACTCCCCACCCCCATTTTTTTAGTATAAGAATGTTCCCATGAAATATTTGTGACTTACACTGAATATTATTTGCTTTTGATCTGAAATTCAAATTTAACTGAGTGTCCTATATACTTTTATTTGCTGAATCTGCCAGCCCTACCACACAGGCACATCTACACATACCGCCCTGAGCAGGCATCCCAGGCACGTCTCTGAGGCAGCTTCCCCGGGGCGTGTCTACAGAGGCTAGCTCTGGGCATGTGTCCATGCAGACAGGCCAACTGACTTTCTAATATCGTACCTTTCATAGATAGCATCTAAGACTTCCACTTCTTCCCATTTTAGCATCTCTATAATGGGGTCCCATCTTGGGGCACTCGTGGTGAGATAGCCGTCACTCACTCAGCACGTAGGGCAGCAGGCCTGACTGGACCCCAGCAGCCAGCCCCTAGGTGGGCCAGTCGACAACATAGTCTGAGACCATTTGAGGAAGGAAATGTGTTGTTTATTGGCTGAAAACCTTCCACTGACACCTTCTGAGAAGGTCAAGAAAGAGCCAGCATTACAAAGGCAAAATGGGTCAACAGCTCAGAAGTTCAAAGAAAATCCCAGAGATTCTAGTGGAATGCTCTTTGAAGAAATCGCACACACTTTTGATGTCTCAGAGGGTAACCTGGATGGGAAAACATGGACATTGACGACTCAGAGTTGAAACATGATCTAGTGAGGTGGACTTTGAATAGAAAGGTTAGGAACACCAGAGCATTCATGGCACCTATAATATTCTTGGCACTTATAATATTCCTTGATATATATTTATGTATCAATATATATATTAATATTTCTTGATATATATATTTATACAATAAGTATTAAGTAACACTTTCAATAGTAGAAAGTAAAAAATCTAAGTGGTAATAAAGCATTGGGTCACAGCAAGACCCAATTTTTTGGGTTTTCCAATTTTTTTATTTTTCCTTTCTCATGAATATAGGAAGAAATGATTCCATTTATGATCAGTGACATCTTAGATGGGATGAAACAAGGTAGTTGAATTCATTTAAGCCAGCAGTCAGTAAACCCAGACTGATTGACTTACATTAAAAGGAACCCAGGAGGTCATGGACCTTCCCCTGGTGAGATGGTCTCTGTGGAGATGGGTCTTGATAGTCATTTTTCAGGAAAATCCTGCTCTTTACACGAGGACTGCATAGGTTAGGGGGAGCTAGTGGCATTTCAGAAGTGGCCTTTCTTCATTGTCTGGGAGGGTTCTGTGCATTACAGGATGCTGGCATCGATGGCTTCTACCCAGTTCTCTGGTCCCTCCTAGTCGTGACAACAACAGACAAAATCTCCGAAGTCCCCATACATTCCAGACGCCCCTGGAAGGCAGTACCACTCCTGGCTGAGTCTACTTTTCTACAGGAAGTGGAGGGTTTGACTCTGGCCTGCCTGACTCAGCACCATCCTCCCGGCTCTGTAGCCTCTCGTATTCATCTTCCAAGAAGTCCCGGCACTGCCAGGATTATTCAGGTCCAAGGGGTGTGCCCAGCCCGGCTTGGAGGGGTTGGGGGCCCGGCCCCAGGCAGGTCTGCCTCCCTGCTCTGTCAGGCCCCAGCCGACCTCACTCTTGCCCATGTTCTGCTAGGAGCATTTTCTCCGTGCTCTTCAAGGCAGCCTCCGAGAGCGCACGTAGCCTCCTTTTCATTTACATGGGGATTATTGGAGACCAGAAAAGCGCTTTAAAATGATATAATGTCTCTGCACCTCATCAAACCCTTCCCCTTCCACCAATTTCTGCCTGATTTACAGTTAATACTGCACACTCCCATCACCCTGCCGGAGAAGCGGTGATTATTTCTCCATTGCCATAAAGAATGTAAAGGAGATGGGAAAAATCAGGTGAATTCAGAGAAAGTTTAGTATAAAAAAAAGTGCTGGGGGAGGGGAAGGGGTGTCAGGGAAGGCAGTAGAATAATGGGAGGAAAAGCATTCCTGGAACCAATTTCAGAGTCAAGCGATTCCTCTGGGCCTCGCAGAGAAGCCAGCAGGCGTGGGGTTGCTGGTATACTTGACAAATAGCTTGAGATCCAGGATGGAGGCAGGTCCTGGTGTGGAGGCTCACCTGGGTGTTCATCCACCGCAGGGGTCTGGTCCAGATAAAGGACCCCACCAAGGAGTCAGCCCACCCTAAGGGAGGATGAGAGGACTGCCCATCCTTCCTCCGTGCCCTGGACAGGAGGGTCTGGTGAGCCTTTCGGCTTCTGAGTCTTTGTGAAGCAGAAGTTGGCTCTGAATTCAGTGTTCCTGGGTGCAGATTTGTTTATTCTGCTTAATTTAGTTGAACACTAACAGCCCAAATGTGGGGTCTGGCCTCAAATCCTGGCACTAATGAGTGCTGGCTATAAAATTTCAAGCAGTCATTTCACATTGCTGAGCCTCAGTCTTCTTGTCTCTAAAATGGGATAAACTGGCACATGGTAAGTGCTCATAAAAAATGTGGCTCTGACATTCAGTATCTCCCGTCAACCAATCAGCACTCAGTAGCATCCTCATCAGCTCCATCCTCCAGCAAGTGAGTGCATGTGATTATATTCTTTTGAGTTTGCTGATTTTACCGTCAGGGAGCTTCATTTGTGATTCTTCAGATAGATTCTTCAGAAAGAGATATTCTAAGTCTCTCACATCATCCATCAGCCAGAGAAGGATGGAACACACTGGATTGACTTAGTGGTGCTGTATTAACCCAGTATTTCAGTTATCACTGCTGTATGATAGACCACTCTAAAATGTAATTACTTAACACACAACTGTTTGTTCATGATCCTTGGTTCTGACTGGTCTGAGTGCCTCTGTCCTCCACGTGGTCAGCTGGGTCATCATCACCGTAGCAAGCTGGCCTCAGTATACTCAGACATTTCACTCAGTGACAGGTATCCTCCTGAGTGCCCCAAAACAGAAGCTGCTAGGACTTCTGCCTAGGTTCTGAATTTGCACTTAAACTGATTCTACTGGTTCAAATAGGTGAGGGGGCCAGCCCAGAATCAAGAGGAGGTAGGTTCACAAGGGTGTTAAACTGAGTGGCTTATTGCAGAACATTCAACCAATAATTTATACATCTAGGTCTTTGGTATCATTCTTTTTTCTTTTTCTTTCTTCCATAATAGTTTGCCTTTGAATTTTTACTTCTATGCTCACCATTTATTGCACATGGATCTTTACTGCATGGGTGCATGCTAGGTTGCTTCAGTTGTGCCAAACTCTTTGCAACCCTATGGACTGTATAGCCCACCAGGCTCCTCTGTTCATGGGGATTCTCCAGGCAAGAATACTGGAGTAGGTTGCTATGCCCTTCTCTAGAGGATCTTTCCCATCCAGGGATTGAACCTGTGTCTCTTATGTCTCCTGAAATGGCAGGTGGTGTTTTTTGTTTTTTGTTTTTTTACCACTAGCACTACATGGGAAGCCCCATTTTTACTGCAAGTGACCTCAAATCAAATCTCTGTTTTAATTAGGCAAGAGAGCAGTAGGAGGTAGAGGTGTTTCATGATCATGCCTGTCTGTCTCCTTCGCTTTCTGGGTCTTGGGTACCTCTTCCTGCTTCTGTAGCTACTCACTCAATCCATGAGCATCTCTCCCTGTCTCAAGAATCATCTTCATCTGTCCTGACCTCTGTGCCTCTCATCTTTGTCTCTCGGAGGCTCTTACTTCTGTGGTTCTCCCTCCTCTTCTGTATCTCTCTCTCAGTCTATCCTGTGCACATTTTTTCTTCTGTCCTTATTTCTGTTGGTTTCTCTCTTTCCCTCTGAACCTTCTGCTTTTTCTCTATCTCCCACCATCATCCTTTTAGCCAGAGCCTTAGCCCTGTTGTTGTAAACTGGCCTTCACACTGGTAGCAACAGGGACTTCAAGTCCTGTCTTTGGCAAAGAGTCCAGGGCTTTCCTGAGTCTGAGAGGGCTAGCCTGCCCCAGGGGCCTTGCCTGACATGGAGAAAGTGTCTAGGGAACTTTTCTTTCCTCTCTTCTCAGTATCTGGCCTCTTGAACCTGAGAACTGCCTATATTCCAAAACCTTGCCAAACCTGTGGGGGTGAATACCTCTGCCTACAGGGGTCTCTTGAGAAGCAGAGGGATGGAGAGCAGGAAAGGGGGAAGGCTGGGAAATGGAGACAAAACTCTATGTCCCAGCCTTTGAGAAGCAGTAAAATGAATGCAGGAATGTGAGCCTCAGCAGCTGCTGAGAAAGGAGGAGCAGGGTGAGAGGGAGTATACAGGGCCAGACCTCTCCCCTGCTGTGCCGAGTCCAAAAGGCTGCAGGTCTCACCCCAAACTTCTTTGTACCCCAACACCTGGCCTTGTGCTGGGCACATCACACTACAGGTCAAGAAATGCTGAATGTCCTCACTTCTTAACAGTTGTCCGAAAGGGACCAGTGACTTCAGAAGGTAGCGAGTTGCCCATCCCTGGATTTATGTAGGCTGAGGCAGAACAACCTCTGGGATACCGTCTAACCAGCTGTCTCTTCAGAAGACAGCATGATCCTGGATTTCCTATTTGGAGATACTCAGAACAGGTGTGGAATTATAAACCCAAGGCCCACTGAAACAGAACAGGAGAGACTCCTCTGGTGATTCAGAGGTTGAGAGTCCATGTTTCCAATGCAGGGGCCACACGCTTGATCCCCGATTGGGAAGATGTCACATGCTTCATGGCACAGCCAATAAATAAATAAATGAATAGAATTACTATCTATAAAAAATGAAAAGATAAATAAAGGAAAGAGATCAGGAGAGTTCAGTGCCCTCACCGTGGCCCTGGCCTCCCAGCCCCGGGAGGGGAAGCCCTCCTTCCCCGTCCCCAGGGCCCACACCCTGCAGCTCCTGCCTCCCTTGTCCCTGGAGCCCGCCAGCAGAGTTGGGTTCAGGCTGGGTAGGGCCAGCGCCAAGGCAGCGGTGGAGGCAGCCTTAGTTCCCAGCCTGCACAGACTGGCACCTCTGAGGGGCTCACCTGGAAGTGACCTTCCCCTGACCTTGGCACCGGCTCACACGCAGGCTGCCCTGGGTTGCACACAGCATCTCTCCAAGCTGCTGCGGGTAGCTTCCAAACCCACCAAAACAAAGGGAGAAATCATTTAGGGTTTGGGCAACAAACATGTCATTTTTCCACTTCCCAAACTGCTTTTCTGCTGAGTTCCCGAGGATGCTGGCGCAGGATGCGAGCCTGCAGGGCAGCTCTGCTAACTCCGGGGCTCCCTAGGTCTTCCAAGTAGAACCCTGACCGGAGGAGGACGGAGAAGAACGGACCCTGCGGGCCTGTGCATGCCTGGGCGCCAGCACAGCCACAGACACTGTAAATGAGCTGGTGCACCCACACTGAAAACCACTTCCATCCACAAGGTCAAATGCTCGAGGTCACACATACATAGTGAGAAAGCATACCAGTCTACCCCTGACACGTGGGTGTGGGGAGGCCCAGCTCCGCTAACCAGCCCATCCACATGCACAGGCACATGTAAGTACATTGGTGCCCAGGTGCACGCCTGCACTTATGAGAGGACACATAGAATGCCACAGCTAGAGGCTCCTGTGTGGTTATGTTCATAAAAAGCAGCGACGCAGGCACTCGGCGAAAACCTCGTGCCGAGGCAGATCCGCGCACACATCCACCTGTGTCCATGCACTCCGGTGCGCCTGCCTGTGCAAAGCTACGCACAAGCTATTCACCAATATCATGTAGTGCGCTGCGGCTGTGTCCATCCAGCCCTCTCTCCATTTACCATCCCTCCACCCTCTCTCCCTGTCTCCCCCCACTTCCCCTTCTTCCCTCCCTCTCTCCCACAAACGAGTGTCAGATGCAGCACAGCGTAGTGATGAAGAGGGTCTGGTCCAGACCTAGGCCTGCCACCTTCTAGCTCCGAGTGACCTTGAGCAAGTCATTTACTGTCTCCAGGTGTCAGTAAAATGAGGATAATCTTCATTTTTATGTTAATATGTATAAAGCTCTCAGGACAGTGCCTAGTGTGGGGTAAGCTCCCCTGGGATGGTGTCTCCTATGGGAGCTGAGAAAGGGGTCAGACAACACAGGGTTTGTGGCCTGAAGTCTCCTTTCCTGGTGTCCTCTAGGCCTTTGTGACTCTGGCCTCAAACGTCATCCCTCTGTGGCCTCCTGGTTTCCTCCCTCATGACTGAGGATGGATGGCCTTGGCCTGGCTGCCTCCTGGGGCTGAGGCAAGGGACAGCCCTTTAGGAGCTGTCAAGCGGTGGCGATGCTGCAAAGAATTTCGCCTGGTGGAGAATCACCGGCAATGGCTTTGGGGCAGCCGGCACGCCAGCTGGAGCCCCAGTGCCCACTGCTGTCATCACTGGGGATCACTCGTGTGGATCTTGGCTTCCTTGGTGGCTCAGTTGGTAAAGAATCTGCCTGCAATGCAGGAGACCCAGGTTTGATGCCCAGGTCAGGAAGATCCCCTGGAGGAGGGCATGGCAACACACTCCAGTATTCTTGCCTGGAGAATTTCATGGACAGAGGAATCTAGTGGGCTACAGTCCATGGGGTCACAAAGAGTCAGACATGACTGAATGACTATCACACAGACACACAAGTAGATTTAGATTATTGTATGGCTTCCAAGCCAGTGCTGCTTGGAAGAACAAATACCACAACTTCCATTGCCCATGGAAGCTGGGAAATTCCTGCAGGAAAGTGCCAACTGCTGGCACCCCTTGGACCACAGGGGCTCAGATTATGACACTCCCCTGAGGAACATGTAGGGTCTTCTGATGGTCTCAGAGGAAACTTCCAACCCTTCCTCCAGGCCTTCAAGGCCTTCCATGAGCTCCCTCTTTCCACCTCACTTCCCTCATTCATTCTAGCGATGAGCTTTGCAACTTTCAAATATATGATATTATTAAATATAGTCACCATGCTGTGTGCATTTATTCTTTTTTTTTTGTTAGTCTTGTTTATCTCACAAGACCTACAAAAATTATGGGGGAAGTGCTCTATAGCCCCTCCGCAAGGGCAGGGGGCGGGGGAGAATGACCCTAACTCTATTTATTCTTAAAAAATTGGATTAATTTACAATCTGAACCCTTCTTCTGGAAGTATGCTTAGGAGGAACCTGGGAGTAAGCCAAACTCTATTAGAAAAGTCCATCTTCCCTTCCATTTAATTACCTGCCTACAAGGACATAGGATAGCCCAGTAGGAAAAACACAAAACTTGGGTCTGGATGATCTGAGTTCAGATCCTGTTTCTGCACTTCCAACTCACATGACCTTGAATAATTCATTCATTTGAGTCTCAATGTCCTCAACTGTCAAATGTGGCTAATGAGTCCTTCCTCCAAGGGTGGTTGTAGGGATCAATGGGTTGATAAAGACTCAGAACGTGGTGCCTCTCAGGAAAGGGGCCAAGAAATGTCTGCCCTTTGGCCTGCTAAGGTGTCAACCAAGTTATATCATCTTAGAAAAGTAGAAAGGATCTCCAGTGACAATGGTCGTTAGCTCATGGCCCTTCTCACTGGATCAGTGATCTCCCCTGTACTCCCCCGCCCCAGATTGCTGTTGTTGTTCACTCACTAAGCTGTGTCCAACTCTTTGTGTAATCTCTACTATCTCCCAGAGTTTGCTCAAACTCATGTCCGTTAAGTCGGTGATGCTATCTAACCACCTCATCTGCCCCCCTTCTCCTTTGGCCTTCAGTATTTCTGAGCATTAGGGTCATTTCCAATGAGTCAGCTCTTTGAATCAGGTGGCCAAGGTATTGGGGCTTCAGCATCAGTTCTTCCAATGAATATTCAGGGTTGATTTCCTTTAGAATTGATTGGTTTGATCTCCTTGCCATCCAACGGACTCTCAAGAATCTTCTCTAGCACTACAATTTGAAAGTATCAATTCTTTGGTGATAAGCCTTCTTTTTGGTCCAGCTCTCACATCCGTACATGACAACCACCCCAGGTTAACTTGAAGCAAATCCTAAAATCAATATACTTATTTTCTCTTATCCTGTATATGTTCAAAACTTTTCATGATATAAAGTAACAGAGTGAGGGTGGCAGGAGATAGTTTATGCAATCTTCCTGGTACTCAGCAGAGTTTTAAGCCATCCTGGGACAGGGAAGGACTTCTAAAACATAGCAACATCTGCAACAGTGAAGAGAGTTAAAGGTTTATATATTTCAAGAAGCAACGGGGAATTCCCTGGTGGTCCAGTGGTTAGGAATTAGCACTTCTCACTGCTGGGGCCCTGGTTCAATCCCTGGTCCAGAAACTAAGATTGCACAAGCTGTGTCGTGTGGCCAAAAAAATAAATATGTAATACAAAATAAAGAGCCTCTTGATGAAAGTGAAAGAGGAGAGTGAAAAAGTTGGCTTATAGCTCAACATTCAGAAAACTAAGATCATGGCATCTGGTCCCATCACTTCATGGCAAATAGATGGGAAACAGAGGAAACAGTGGCTGACTTTATGTTTCTGGGCTCCCAAATCACTGTAGATGGTGATTGCAGCCATGAAATTAAAAGATGCTTACTTCTTGGAAGGAAAGTTATGACCAACCTAGACAGCATATTAAAAAGCAGAGACATTACTTTGCCAACAAAGATCCATCTAGTCAAGGCTGTGGTTTTTCCACTGGTCATGTATGGATGTGAGAGCTGGACTATAAAGATAGCTGAGTGCTGAAGAATTGATGCTTTTGAACTGTGGTGTTGGAGAAGACTCTTGAGAGTCCCTTGGACTGCAAGGAGATCCAACCAGTCCATCCTAAAGGAGATCAGTCCTGTGTGTTCACTGGAAGGACTGATGCTGAGGCTGAAACTCCAAAACTTTGGCCACCTGATGCAGAGAGCTGACTCATTTGAAAAAACCCTGATGCTGGGAAAGATTGAGGGCAGGAGGAGAAGGGGACAACAGAGGATAAGATGTTTGGATGGCATCACAGACTCGATGGACATGGGTTTGGGTGGGCTCCGTGAGTTGGTGATGAACAGGGAGACCTGGCGTGCTGTGGTTCATGGGGTCGCAAAGAGTCGGACACAGCTGAGCAACTGAACTGAACTGAACTGAAAGGCAAACAAACTAAAAAACAAAGCTTTCCAAGTGTAACTTAAAAAATTAATACCCCTATTATCTATAGAGAGCTGTGACGAGTCGTTAATTCTACCATTTCAATTACAAAATGGGAAAATAAGCAATTCACAGAAGATTAAAACACAAATGGTCAATAACCATGTGAAAAGATGTTCCACTTTACCAGTAATCAAAGAAATAGAAATTAAGATAAAATAGCACTGTTTCCTACCAAATCAGCAAAGATTTAAGAAATGATAATGCCCAGTGCCAGCAAGGATGAAGCAACGCAGCACTCTTATATTCTATTGTAGGTAATTTAAATTGGAATCTCTTTTCTGGAAAACAAGTTGGGACTAGGTATTGAGACCTTAAAATACAAACTGGGACTATATTAAAACCTTAAGAAACCCCTTTCCAGGCTAGGATTCGTCTCTGGGAAATACTCAGAAATTCAGGCCAAGAGTTATACACAATGACATTCATTATTTATAACTGAAATTTTTTTTTAAAAAAGGAGGCAACCTAAATATTCCACAGTAAGAGAGTGGTTAAATAAAGAGAGTGGTGGTGCTCGTGGTGAAGAACCTGCCTACCAATGCAGGGAGGAGACCTGGGTTCCATACCTGGGTCGTGAAGATCCCAGGAGGATGGCATGACAGCTCAGCTCACTCCAGTATTCTTGCCTGGAGAATCCCAAGGACAGAGAAGCCTGGTGGGCTGCAGTCCACGTGGTCGCAAAGAGTCGTACACGACTGAGGTGACTTAGCATGCACACCTATATATAATACAACATTCCCTAACCTTAATAATTATATTTTTCAAGAATTTTTAATGACATGGAAAAATACTTACTCTCTAATGTTAAATGAGAAAATGCAGGGTACTGAACTCTATGTCCCCATGCTATAAAACCCCAATTATGTAAATAAGTAAATATACATAAAGAAGGGTGATCAGTGAGGCAGAACAAAAATACTTTAGAGAGATTCTGCAGGTTTTAAGTTTCTACCAGTCTCTGGTGTCAAAGACAGAAGTCACCTTGGAAAAATGGTTCTTTTTTTTCTGTTTTTCTGAGGTTCTTTTTTTCTGTTTTATTTCCATTTTTAATTGAAATATAGCTTATTTACAATGTTGTATCAATTTTCTTCTGTTCAGCAAAGTGATTCAGTTATACATATATTATTTTTTTATATTCTTTTCCATTATGGTTTATCACAGGATATCTGATGGATAAAAAACAAAGTCCTACTATATAGCACAGGGAACTATATTCAATAATATAGGGCTTCCCTGGCAGCTCAGTCAGTAAAGAATCTGCCTGCAATGCAGGAAAATACTTGCAATACAGAGACCCGTTCGGTCCCTGGGTTGGGAAGATCCCCTGGAGTAGGAAATGGCAACTCACTCCACTATTATCGCCTGGGTAATCCCTTGGACAGAGGAGCCTGGGGGGCTACAATTCATGGGGTCACAAAGGTTGGACAAGACTTAGCAACCAAGCCAACCAACAACCAACCAATATAATGATAAACCATAATGGAGGTTCTTTAGTTACACAAATGTAGGACAAATATCCAGTAGTCTTGGGGTGGGGGGATTAATACTGAGTTTGGGGGAAATACCCAAAGGCAACTGATGAAACTCAGAAGTAAAATATTCTATTATTATTATTAATTTTCAGAAGAAAAGACTTCCCTGGTAGAGTGGGTACAGCTCTGGGAGAGAACTTTTTGATATTAACAGATTTTTTTCTCTTTTTTAGGGCGGAAGAACAGTGGGGAAATCTTGCTAGAAGGATCTAATTCTTTCATTCAATAAAGAATGATTGTCTACTACACACCAAGCGCTGTTCTAGACCTCTGAGAAATGTCAATCATGATGGAGGCCCAGGTGTCACAGGGCTAACTCTAGTTAGGGAGACAGTAAACCAACAAAAGTGTAACATGTCAGGATGTGATATGTGCTATGGAAAAGAAAAAGGCTGACGGCCTAGAGAATTATGTTGTTGTTGTTCAGTTGCTCAATCGTGTCTGACTCTGTGACCTCATGGACTGCAGCACACCAGGCTCCCCTGTCCTTCACTACCTCTGGGAGTTTGCTCAGATTCACCTCCATTGAGTCAGTGATGCTATCCAACCATCTCATCCTCTGCCACCCCCTTCTCCTTTTGCTTTCAATGTTTCCCAGCATTAGGGTCATTTCTAATGAGTCGGCTCTCTGCATCAGGTGGCCAAAGTACTGGAGCTTCAGCCTCAGCATCAGCCCTTCCAGTGGATTATGGGGTGGGTATTATTTCATGTGTGTGTGTGTTGGGTGGTGGTGCTGGGTCCAGAATCGGCCATGATCATAGGTAGGTTTTGAACAGAGATCCGAAGGAGTGAGTCATGTGGATATCTGCAGGAAGAGCACTGTGGGCAGTGGAGACATCAAAGACAAAGGCCTAAAGATGGGAATGCACTTGAATGACATGAAGAGTAGCAAGAAGTCTTTTCTCAGCAGGATAAGGGGTAGAGACGTGGGAGAGATGGAGGAGAGAAACGTGGGGTCAGATTGTATAGGCATGATGAGCACTTTGGATTTTTTAAAAGCAGCCTTGGTAGTAGTGTTAGTCGTTCAGTCATGTCTGATTCTTTGCAACCCATAGACTGTAGCCTACCTGGCCCCTCTGTCCATGGAATTCACTAGGCAAGAATACTGGAGTGGGTAGCCATTCCCTTCTCCAGGGGATCTTCCTGACCCAGGGATAAAACCCAAATCTCCTGAGCTGCAGGCAGATTCTTTACCATCTAAGCCACCAAGGAAGCCCACTGAGATTTTAATATGCAAAAAAATAAAATAAAATAAAAATAAATATGCAATAAAATAAGCCCATTTTAAGTGTTTGCTGGATGGGTTTTGACAAATGTATATGCCCACACAACTACTGCTACCATCAAGATACAGGACATTTCCCTCATCCTTGTTCACCTTTGCCATCGGTCCCTGCCCCTTCTGTCACCGTCATCTCACAGTATTTGCACTGTGTCTGACTTCTTTTGCTCAGCATATTCATCCACATTGTGGTCACTTGTATGTTGCTTCTTCTTATTACAGAGCACCTTTCCCTGTAGTTCATACCCAAGGTATTCATCCATTCACCTGTTGATGACATCTGAACTTTTCTAGTTTGGAACTCTAATGAGGAAAGATGCTATAAACATTCTTGTCCACTTGTTATGGACATATGCATTCATTTCTCTTGGGTAAAAACCTAGAAGTGGCATTATGGATCATAGGGTAAGTGTATATTTCAATTTATTAGAAATTGCCAGTCTTCTAAAGTGGTAGTGCCATTTTACACTTTCACCAAGAGTGTGCAAGAGTGCCAAGGGCTCCACACCCTCACCTACATTTGGTATGGTGAGTCTTTTTAATTGTCCCGTTCCATGGCTGTGTAATGGTATCTTGTGTTTTACCTTGCTAGCAGCATCTTGATCTCAGCCAACATACTCAAGTTCCCTGAACTTTGGTTTCTGTGTCTGTAAAACAGGAATAATAATAGTTCCCACCTCCTAGTGATGCTGTGAGGATTAAGTGTGAAACTGCAGGTAAAGCATTAGCTCAGGACTGGGCATATAGCCAGTGCTCAGTAGAGAGCTAATTATGTTATCTCTTGGTGTGAGAGATGCTCTCTGTTCCCAAACACAGCCACCTGCTGGGGCCCACTGACCCCTCTTGGTGAGGCTGTGTTTCCTGTGTCCCCAGTCCTTCTCCCCTGACCTCTAACTACTGAAAGAGGAAGTCTCCAAAGAAATAAACCACCTAATAAAATCTGTGTTGGGTCTCATCTTCTACACCAAGTACCTCTTCAAGGCATTTTCCCGATGAACTTAATTTTGCCTGAGAAGAATTCTGGGGACAGCTATTAGATAATTTTTAATTATCGCCTCAAGCCTGCCAAGACCAATTCTTATGGGATTGAGGAATCTCCTAGGGACGACTGGGGTAGACAGTGGAGCTGAGGCTGGTATCGGGCATGCCTCAAAGGAGAAGGACTTTCATGCGACCCTTTGGCTGCCTCCACCCAGCATCAGTGATGATCCCCCCTCACCCAGCTCTCCGCGCATGCTTCCTCAAGGAGATCTTGAATATTTATCATATATTAGGTGAAAAAAGAAGTGGAACAGGAGGAAATTGTGTTACTGCATATGAAATTTGCCTGAAAAGTTTCCACTTTTCTCTAGTTGGAAAATAGTTTTGATTTGAAATATGAAGCTTCTCTCCAGCTTATTATCTCAAAGACGAGAACAGAAAGCAATGCTCCTTGGGCTTCAGGTGGAGCTGCTGGAGGTGGTGGGCGGTCGCGGGCACCAGAGATTGTCTGTAGAAATTGCCCCTGTGCATCAAAATTGCAAATTTTCTTGTTTTCTTCTCTTGCTGCTTCCCCCTCCAAAATTTGCCTATCGCTCACAGACAGCAGTGAGACAAGAGGAAGCTCCTGAGGGAGCAGCAGGGTCCCTGCATCAGAGAGAACACCTAAGCTCGTTTTGTTCTGGACACTCATTTGAATGCAGTAGCCTTTACTCCATTTCACTCAGTTCTCGGCTGGAAAGGATCTCTTAGGTCAAGAGGCCAATCCCTCTACTGCAGATATTCTGTGCTTTACTGGGTCACTGCTTCCTTTGAGACCCAGTAGACAGCCTGTGGATCCATGCTGCAAGTAAGCACACATATACCCCAATTGGTGCATGCATCTTTTTTTTTTTTTTTTTGGTGCATGCATCTTGATGAGGGGTGGGGAGTATGGGTTCATGAAATTTAATTCACAGGACACCTTCAGGTCAAGAACACTCTGTGTAAAGTCACTTCAGTCGTGGCTGACTCTTTGCAACCCTATGGACTGTAGCCCACCAGGCTCCCCTATCCATGGGCTCTTCCAGGCAAGATTACTGGAAAGGGTTGCCATTTCCTCCACCAGGGGATCTTCTCCACCCAGGGCTTGAACCCACGTCTCTTAAGTCTCCTGCATTAGCAGGTGGTTTCTTTACCACTAGTGCCATCTGGGAAGCCCCCAAGATCTTGCATGACATTAAAAACACCACAGTAAAATCATGACAGTTGTCTTTAAGGAACACTTAGGTACCAGTCACTACACTCAGCATCTCTAAATGAGTTAGCGCAAGAGCAGGTGCTTAGCAGAGTGCCTGGCACTTAGTAAGTGCTCTTATGATTGCAATTCTCATGTCATCCTCACAAAAACCCCTCACAGCTGTATTGCCTCTATACTATAGATAAGATTCCAGAGCTCAGAAACGTTAAGACATTTGCCAAATGTCCCCAGAAGTAAGCAGCAGGAATAGGTCTTTCTGACTCCAGCCTTGTATTCTTCAAATACTCACGGTACAGGCGGTCCTTGCCTCTCCTTCTACACCTCCTGTGATAGGGCCGCTGCAATCACTCAAGCTGGGTGTCTTTGCAGGTCTGGGTTGTTCTGACACTTAGAAAGACTTCTCTCCTCCAAGGTCCAAACTTGTGCCGGATCTTAGCTCTATCCTCTGTGGCCACATGCGGCAAAGGTGCTACAAGGGTTTTGCAATAATTCTGCAGAGGCTTGAATCCCGTGACACTTTCCCCCAGCTCAGTTCTTTTCACTGCGTCTCAAAGATTTGTTCAAGGTCATATTCATGTGGAGGCAGGATTCTCACTGGCTATATTAGTTTCCTGGTGGTGTTGTAACAAATGAGTGTAGACTGGGGAGCTGGAAACAAAGAAACATATTCCCTAACAGTTCTAGAAACCAGAACTCTGAGATGAAGGTGTTGGCCAGGGCTGGTTCCTTCTAGAGATTTCAGGTAAGAAACTGTTTATATCATACCTTTTCCAGCTCCCAGTGACTGACAACATTCCCTGCATGCAGCCGCATCATCTCTGCCTCTCTTCACGTTGCCTTCTCCTCTGTATGTTTTCTTCTCTCTTAAGGACACCTGTTACTGAATTTTGAGCCCACCCAGATAATTCAGGATGGTCTCATCTCTAGATCCTTAGTTAATTAATAAATAAAGTAGCAGCCAAATGCAAAACAATAGAACTTATGAGAAATACAAAGAGGAAGAGAAATACAAGAATAGTGGAAGATTTTACTTTATTTTGTGTTTGACAGAGTGAATAGGTAAATGACAACTATGAATAAACAAGACTGAAATGGTATAGTTAACAAAGTCAACATATATATGACAAAAAGAGACACAGAGAGAACTCTCCTGATACAATCTTCCTTTAGGTTGTCCATGAGAAATTTTCAATAATTGGCCATTCCCTGGTGATTCAGCAGTAAAGAATCCACCTGCTAATGCAGGAGACACAGGTTAGATCCCTGGGTGGGGAAGATCCCCTGGAGAAGGGAATGGCAACCCACTGAGGAAATTCTTGCTTGGGAAATCCCACGGACAGAGAAACCGGGTGGGCTATTGTCCGTGAGGCTATAGTCTATTTCTCACATTTGTACATGACTTGCAGCCATGAAATTAAAAGACGCTTACTCCTTGGAAGGAAAGTTATGACCAACTTAGATAGCATATTAAAAAGCAGAGACATTACTTTGCCAACAAAGGTCCATCTAGTCAAGGCTATGGTTTTTCCAGTGGTCATGTATGGATGTGAGAATTGGACTGTGAAGAAAGCTGAGCACCGAAAAATTGATGCTTTTGAACTTTGGTGTTGGAGAAGACTCTTGAGTCCCTTGGATTGCAAGGAGATCCAAGCAGTCCATCCTAAAGGAAATTAGTCCTGGGTGTTCTTTGGAAGGACTGATGCTGAAGCTGAAACTCCAATACTTTGGCCACCTCACGCGACGAGTTGACTCATTGGAAAAGACCCTGATGCTGGGAGGGATTGGGGGCAGAAGGAGAAGGGGACGACAGAGGATGAGATGGCTGGATCGCATCACCGACTTGATGGGCATGAGTTTGAGTAAACTCTGGGAGTTGGTAATGGACAGGGAGGCCTGGCGTGCTGCGATTCATGGGGTCGCAAAGAGTCGGACACGACTGAGCGACTGAACTGACTGACTGAACTGACTAGAAAAATCATAGGTTTGACTATATGGCCTTTGTCGGCAAAGTGCCTTAAATACTCCACCTAAAATTCAATAAATAAGAATGACAATAGAGCATCCAACCACAAAGTTAGAAAAGGATAACAAAATAAATTTAAAAGTAGAAGGAAAAGGTAACAAAGTAATTTGAAGGAACAGTTCAATGATTTAGAAGATAGAATAACAGTAGATAAGATCCAAAAAAGGTTTAAAGGACAACAATAAGACAGATACTTTATAGCTTTAAATAATGACCAAATTTAGAAGACAAATATATACAGAATAAGATAAAATAAAGAAGAACTAGCCCAGAGACAGAATTAATCATTAACTTAATTTTTTTAGCTCTATAAAAACAAATTTGAAAACCAGAATGGCTATGGAATTTTCTGATTTCAGAAGACAAAAAAAATTCTGAATGCAATGATATGCATGGAAAAATGGAGAAAGTTGTCAAAGAGTTATATTCCCAAAGTCACTAGGCTAAATGGCTTGACAGAAGAATTTCATCAGCTTAAAAACAAATAATTCCAATATTTCAATATTAATTGCTCTGTTCTAGAAATTGAAGAAGGAAAAAATCCAACTTATTTAAATGAATCAAACAATCCATTGAGATTAAATCTTAGTGAAAATTGAACATAAAAAGAAAATGCCAAACTAATTTCTCTTATGAATATCAATTTTTAAATCCTAAATGAAACATTACTAAACAGATTTAGCAGCACTTAAAAGTATAATAAAGTATATCCAAGTGGAATTTATTCTAGAAATGCAAGGATGGCTTAACTTTAAAAAAAAGATAACATGATTCATCATACTGAAATGATTCATCTCTGAAAAGGAAAGACTAATTTTTGATTTTAAAAATTCAATAAAATAGAAATAGATGGATAGTTTCTTAACATGAAAAAGAATCTATCACTGCATCTTAAGTAATAGGAAAATGCTGGAAGATTTCCTACTAAAGTGAAGAACATGAGAAGTCCCACTTTCAGTACCATTACTTAATATTGTACTGGAAGCAGAAATGAAATTAGATAAGAGGAAGAAATTAGAAGTGTGAAAATTATAAAAGGGAAAATAAAATTATAATGCTCAGATGATATTATTATATATCTGGAAAACCTAGAAAGATACATTTTGGAACTGTTGTCAGGAAGAACTAAATTCAATAATGCAGCAGTGTACAAAATAAATATACAGAAATCATGAACATATATATGTGCTTCCCTGGTGGCTCAGAGATAAAGAAGCTGCTTACAAAGCACAAGATGCAGGAGACATGGGTTCGATCCCTGGGTCAGGAAGATCCCCTGGAGGAGGGCATGGCAACCCACTCCAGTATTCTTTCCTGGAGAATCCCATGGACAGTGGAGCCTGATGGACAGCAGTCCATAGGGTTGCATAGTTGGACATGACCAAAGGAACTGAGTAGGCAGGCACACACATATATATATATACATATAGAACCGTATGGACTGATGGATGAGTGGATAGATAGACACAACTAGTTAGAGTATGTAATGGAAGACACAAGCTTATTCACAATATCAACACAAAGATAAAATATCTAGTAATAAATTTAACAAGAAATATCCAAGGCGTACATGAAAAAAAATTTTTTTTAAGACCTCTGAAGACTCTTGAACAAATGGAAAGTCTGTCTATATTCTTGGATGGGATGATTTGATCGTAACTATTTCATTTCTTCAAAGTTAATTTTTATCTAAGTTAATATTTAAGCTTAACAAAATCCTAATAAAAATGCCAATAGTTCTTTTGGGGAGAGAAAGGGGGATTGGGAAATTGATAAGGTGTTTACAAAATTCACATGGAAAAATAAACAAGCATAATCCTTCTGCAATTTGTTCCTTCTTACTCAAAATTACGATTAAAAAAAAAATGTATCTGTGTTGGTACATATACATCATTCACTCTAAATGCAGCGTAATACTTTTCGGTTGTATGAAGACACTGTAATTTATTAGTTTCCTGTTGATGGATATTCAGATTGTTTCCTGGGTTATGGAACACCCTTAATGGTTCAGATCATCCTTTGTGTTTGTATGTGTGTGTCAGAGAGAGAGAGGCAGGCTGGGGGCCGGGGGACAGAGGCAGCTTGGGTTTGAGGCGCCTATACTACCTATAGCATATAAATTCAGACCTACACATGACAGTCACCTGGAATTTTGAATTCTTTCAGATCACTTGAATTTTTTGTTTCCATAGCGATTTGCCTGGTGCATCCTTGAGTTGAGGGAAAAGTTTTCCTTGACCCTTTGTAAGTGTTTTATGCTCTCCACCTGCACGGACTGAAGGCCACAGTGCTGCCTGTAAATCGCAACCCCTGGGATTTAAGTCATTAGGTTCAAGACCCTTGAGGGCCACCATAGTATCAGTTTCTGCTTCCACCTCCGGCTTTGAGGTCCCTTGTTTTATCTGACTTCTGGGAATTCCAGTTCTTTCTTTCAAGCTTGACTAGTAATCTTCACGTTGTGCTTTACTTAGCATTTCTAGTGGCTGTGGGAGGCCCTTTTGTGTCAGCTCCGTTCAGGGCAGGCATGGGAGTCCCAGGCCCACAATGGGTCCCCAGGACATTGTATCTTGTCTCGGTGCTCCAGCCGGTGAGTTCATGTTCTGCTTCTGGCTCACTGGCTCCTGCTTTGTCAGCCCTGGATGCCTTTATCCAGGTCATAGTGGGGTGGAATCTGGGAAAGTGCTGTGCACAGCACCCAGCACAGAGGCTGCCCCCAAAAAGTGTGTGCTGATTTAGGACATGAAAAACAAACATTAAGAGCATTTAAACTGTTCTGCAGGTTGGCACTAACCCATTAATCAATATGAATAATCAATTAGCTTCAAACCTATGGGATTACATTACCAACCAGACTCTGAGCCTTCAGAACCTCTGTATTCAGAGCCGGGGGAATGAAGGATGCGGGCCAGGGTGGGGGCGGGGGGGACCTGAACAAGGCCTGTCTAAGTCTGGGGAAATGAACTCCCCTCTGGACATGCTTTACAGGAATCATGATCCTCAGGCTCGATGGAAAGAAGGTTTAGTGTGACCTGCAGATCCTTCTAAGGGCTCTGATTTTGGGTTTGGCCCATAGCTAGTGTGGTCTCTGGACCAGAATCCTTCCTATCATAAAAGATTCTGCAGAACAAGGTTTAGGGTAATCTATGTAAGTGGAGAAGAATTTGTAGAGGTTGGAAAGAGTTTCTACCAGGGAGAAACTCAAGATGGGGCTCCATCCCAGGAACGTGGGGGGAGAGGGCAGCTCAGCAGCCCCCTGGGAGCTGCACAAACACTGGCATTTTCTAGCCACTGGTGGGGGGGTAGGTGGGGCTCCTGGTACGCAGCCAGGAAGCTCCCCAGGGCCTACCAGTGGAAAGGATTGTGGCGAAACATGAGTGATGGGGTGGGAAGTCTCAATGTATTTGGACAGTGTCACTCACTCAGACTTTTGCTCCTTGGAAGACAAGCTATGACCAACCTAGACAAAGTATTAAAAAGCAGAGACATTACTTTGCCAACAAAGATCCATGTAGTCAAAGCTATCATTTTTCTAGTAGTCATGTGCAGATGTGAGAGTTGGGCTATAAAGGCTAAGCACCGAAAAACTGATACTTTCAAACTGTGGTGCTGGAGAAGAATCTTGAGAGTCCCCTGGACAGCAAGGAGATCAAACCCAGTCAATCCTAGAGGAAATCAATCCTGAATAGTCATTTGAAGGACTGATGCTGAAGCTGAAGCTCTAATACTTTGGCCACCTGATGCAAAGAGCTGACTCATTGGAAAAGACCCTGATGCTGGGAAAGATTGAGGGCAGGAGGAGAAGGGGATGACAGAGGATGAGATGGTTGGATGGCATCACTGACTCAATGGACATGAGTTTGAGCAAACTCTGGGAGATAGTGAAGGACAGGGAAGCCTGGCCTGCTGCAGTCCATGGGGTGGCAAAGAGTGAGACATGACTGAGTGACTGAACAATCACTTGCTCAGGACTCATTGGAGCAGGAGATACCATAAAGTGCTGGATCATCTTGAGGAGGTGGGGTTGAATTGTCAGTCACAGAACAGTGTTCATTCTCTTCTATTCAGTAGGGGACTACTTTCTGACAGGGAGGGAGCGCAGATCCAGCAAACATGTTAGTCTTTGTCAGAAGAGTCCATCTTGGAGGATGAAAGACGTTTAGGGGATTCAGGGGATGCATTAGGCAGTTTGTCAAAAGTTATCCTTACATTAATAGCCAAAGTTCCCACAGATCTGATCCAAAGAACAGTAGGGCCTCCTGACCGCAAGGGGCAGCCAAGAGCAGCTCAAGGCACAGAGAGCAGAAAGGAATCACTGGCCCATGAGCCCAGGTGGGGAAAGAAGGGGAAGCACGTAAGCAGATATGTGGACAGAGAGGGATGAGGAGGCAACAGCCTAACTGCCTCTGGGGACCCCAAGGCTGTCTTCCTTCTACTCAACAGTGCCACCTTGGAAGGCTTGGGGGTGATGCTATGCCAGGAGGATGCTAAGAAAAGAGACCCAAGGTTTTTTAACTGGTTGTAGCCTATTTTGTAACACAAAGGAGGAGGCACTTCCCACCTCCATCACTCATACATTTTGCCCTGATCCCTCTGACAGGTAGGCCTTGGGGAACTGCCTGGCTGAGTACCAGGAGTACCCCCCCCAACCCCTCCTCCACTAGTAGATAGAAGATCCAAGTGGTCGTGTGGCTCCCAGGGGCCCACTGAGCTGCCCTCTCCCAGGTCCCTGGGATGGAGCCTTATCTTCAGTTTCTGCCTGATGGACTTGCCTGATTCCTGGAGCCCCAAAACATTCCCCTTTTCATTCTAGGTGAAGCTATGCAGTCCCCAAGTTGGGCAATTTCCACAAGGCCTCTCCTAAAATCTTTTACTTTTCTTTCCTTTTCAAAAAATAATCTGGAACAGTGGTTCTCAACCAGGGGGACAATTTTGCACGCTCCCCCCTCCCCAGGGGAAGTTTGGCAATGTCTGGAGATGCTTGGTTTTCACACTTGTAGGGGTGGGAGAGGCAGGTAGTGCATCTGTGGACCACGGATGCTTCTAAACATCCTACACAGGAGACCTCACAACAAGGAATTGCTATGTCGCTTCAGTCGTGTCCGACTCTGTGTGACCCCATAGACGGCAGCCCACCAGGCTCCCCCGTCCCTGGGCTTCTCCAGGCAAGAACACTGGAGTGGGTTGCCATTTCCTGCTCCAATGCAAGAAAGTGAAAAGTGAAAGTGAAGTCGCTCAGTCGTGTCCGACTCTTAGCGACCCCATGGACTGCAGCGTCCCAGGCTCCTCCGTCCATGGGGTTTTCCAGGCAAGAGTACTGGAGTGGGGTGCCATTGCCTGATTGTCAGTGGTGCGGAGGTTGAAAAACTCAGATCTAGAATCATTTTCTCACGAAGTTTCTTTTTTTTTCCCAAAGGCAAGTGCCAAGCTCCAGGCCACTTTTGCTTTCAGGTCAGCCAATGCCACATCCCCAGGGCAAATCGCCCTGGGTATTTTCTTTAGAATTGGTGAGGAAAAATTACAGAGAATAAAATACTCATTGGTCTCTGATTCTCTGGCATCAGGAAAACAACATGTAAATTAAATTTTCAATCCATTATTCTGCCACACCTTCAACCTGCCAAGCTCTGAGATGCCTGAGGACCTCCAATGGCACTATTTCACTTTGCTTCCTTTTCTTTTCCCACTTTCAGGTTTATGTATCTGTGTGGAGATGCAAGTCCAAAGTGTGGGAGTGGATGAGATCACTCCCAGAGCATTCTCTCTGCTGGGGATGGGGGGAGTAGAGGAGGGAGGACAGGACCCCCAAGAAATGCAAGCAAAGAATGAAGGGCAAAGTGAGGCAGGAGAGGATGACATTCCATTGGGGAGAGGGGCAAAGAGCCGTGAGAGAGGCAGGAGGAGGATTTCATTCAAACACACCACACATTTTAAAACACTGACTCTTGTGCCAGGCACTGTGCTAGAATTCAGAGATGCTGGTGTGGGTCAAGAGAATGTGAGATCTGTTCATTCATTCACTCACTCACTCATCCACTCGACACTCTTGAGTGTTATGTGTCAGATGCTGTCCTGGATCCTGAAGCTGTGCTTCTGCTCGGCTGCTCAGCTGTGTCTGGCTCTTTGTGAATCCATGGACTGGAGCTCGCCAGTCTCCTCTGTCCACAGGATTCTCCAGGCTAGAATCCTGGACCAGATTGCCATTTCCTCCCTCAGAGGATCTTCCCAACCCAGGAAGACCCGCATCTCCTACATCTACTGAGCCACCAGGGAAGTCCTGGATACTGCGGTCAGTGGTCATCAAAACAAAGTTTCCCCACTCGGATGATGGAGACATGGGAGAAAGGGTGAAGAAATGTTGCCAAAGAAGTTAACTAGGATGAGAGTTGGAAAGAGGCCATTCAATCTGCCTTCCCTGGGGAGCCACAGAGAGCAGTTCTGGGGGATGGATGCTTGCCAAAGCTGGTGGCAAATGGCCCAGCCCAGGGACTTCCCTAGTGGTCCAGTGGTTAAGACTTCATCTTCCAATGCAGGGGGTGGGGATTCGATCACTGGTCAGAGAACTAAGATTCCACATGTCTTTCAGTCAAAAAACCAAAACATAAAACAGAAGCAATACTGTAACGCATTCAGTAAAGACTGTAAAAACTGGTCCACATCAAAAAACAAAACAAAAAAAGGCCCAGCGCAGGGGCCAAGGTGGGGACAGGAGAAGGCCTGGCACGTAGGTGGCCTCACCAGACGTTGGATCAACCAGCCAGTTTCTGGGTCACTGCCTAGAAATAGTCCCCATCTCCTTCCCCGGTGATTTATTGAATCTGCTGTTACAGCCTCTGAGATTTTTCTGAAAAGTTTTGTGGAGAGCAGGAAAGGAAAAGTGCCGGAGTCCTAGATTCAGAAAGGGGGAAGAAGGTACTTATTATTCCTTTAGTATAAGACAAGGCACAGCACCAGGAAAGGAATAATCAAAGTTGACAGCCCAGAGGAGATGACAGGAAATGGTTTGGAGGAGTCTCCTTTGGTCACGAATGCTAAGAGAATTTGTGCCGAACCAGGGAGTTAACTGTGAGAGATTTTGCCTCAAAAACATGTCTAATTTCATTTTTTAAACCCTGCTAGTAGAGGTGAAGCGGGCTTGTATCCGTGGATTATACCACCCCGGGAGGGCTTCATAACAGACATGAAAATAAATGAGTTATGACAGTCACTTCCTGAAGTCGGCAATGCTCCTTCTCACTGGAGATCCGCTGGCCATCACAGTTGCAGAGAAAGAAGTTCCTGAAAGCCTTCACGTGGGTGGGTTTTAGGGCCTGGAATCAGAGAAGGTCCACGATGATGGCAAGACCTTCAAATATGATAAGAACAAGAGTTGTTTCTTGAGGGTTTGTTTGAAAAAAAAAAAAAAAAGATCTTGATACCAAACCCTGATGAGA
Organism: Odocoileus virginianus; assembly: GCF_023699985.2. Taxonomy (NCBI): domain Eukaryota; kingdom Metazoa; phylum Chordata; class Mammalia; order Artiodactyla; family Cervidae; genus Odocoileus; species Odocoileus virginianus. The sequence continues at coordinate 87,586,346 of NC_069678.1, forward strand.
CTTGATGTTCACACCAAATCTGAAGCCAGGAGGCTTGTGTCTGTTGCCATGTGTCCACATCTGACCTCTCTGAGCCTCTGCAAAACCAGGAGATTGGAACATGACCTGTGAGGATCTGATCTTGTTTGTGCTTGTCTAGCACCCACTGTCTATTTGTTTGGTAATGATGTGTCCATCTCCTTCAGGCTACTCCATCGCCCACCATGAACACTGTTCATGAGCTTGGCAGTCTATTCTCACCTTCCCTGATCATGATGGTGGGGGGTCATCTCTGCTCCCCATCTGCAGGGAAGCTTGGTTCTCCAGTCTTTCCTTCAATCCTGTACACCATCCCATTCTTTCCACTGAAGTTTCTTTTTGCCTCCATTAGCAAGCATTGTTTCTGTTGCTTGCAACTGTTGCATCCTAAATACTCTTTGGATTTTGGAATCTGGGTGGGAATAATCCCACCTTACAGTATTGTTGAAGAGATGAAAGGAGACAATGTATATGAAGCTCCTGTCCCAGCACCTGTCAGGGCAGGTGCAAGATGAATTCCCTTCTCTCCATGTCTCTACATCTCATCCATTGGACATGCCATGGGTGATGGATTTCCTCCATCATACCCTTCCAAGAGAAGCTTTTGTAAGAATTAAACTGAGAAAAGATTATTGTGGAGAATAAACAAGATCATTCTTTCTTTCTTTTGGCAAATATTTAATGAGTACTACCTAATAAGTGCCAGGCCCTTCTAGACACTTTGGATGCAGCAGTGAGTAATACCAAGATCCTGATGAACAGTAGTTCACAGTATAGTGGGAGTTACAGTTACAGTTCAGTCACTCAGTTGTGTCCAACTCTTTGCAACTCCATGGACTGCAGCATGCTCGACTTCCCTGTCCATCACCAATTCCCAGAGCTTGCTCAAATTCATGTCCATCGAATCAGTGATATCATCCAATCATCTCATGCTCTGTCGTCCCTTTCTCCTCCCACCTTCAATCTTTCCCAGCATCTGGGTCTTTTCAAATGAGTCAGTTCTTCGCATCAGGTGGCCAAAGTATTGGAACTTCAGCTTTAGCATCAGTCCTTCCAATGATATTCAGGATAGTCAATCCTTTAGGATTGACTGGTTTGATCTCCTTGCAGTCCAAAGGACTCTCAAGAATCTTCTCCAACACCACAGTTCAAAAGCATCAGTTCTTCAGCACTCAGCTTTCTTTATAGTCCAGCTCTCACATCTATACATGACTACTGGAAAAACCATAGCTTTGACTAGATTGACCTTTGTCAGCAAAGTAATGTCTCTGATTTTTAATATGCTATCTAGTTTGGTCACAGCTTTTCTTCCAAGGAGCAAGCATCTTTTAATTTCCTGGCTAAAGTCACCATCTGCAGTGATTCTGGAGCCCAAGAAAATAAAGTCTCACAGTTTCCATTGTTTCCCCATCTATTTGCCATGAAGGTATGGGACCAGATGCTATGATCTTGAGGCAGGCAATAAACCAACAGATATTTGGTTTAAATGGAGTAGTCAGGGAATGTGCCTCTCTGGAGATGACAGATGGGCAGAAATATGATTGAAATGAGGGAGGGGGATATGCCAATATCTAGGGGAGGAGCTTTCCAGGCAAGGGGGAAAGCAAGTTCAAAGGCTCTGAGGCAGGTGTGGCTGGGAAATAGCAAAGAAGCCAGTGTGTCTGGAGCATGGGGAGCAGGGAAGAGAAAGGTGGGAAAGGAGGCCAGAGAAGTAGGAGACTCTACAGCCCTGCCAAGTGGCACATCCTGCCTTTGCTTACATGCCTCCAGAGATGGGGAGCTAACTTTCACCCATATTAGGACACGTTTGACCCTCAGTATTTATTCTTACTCTGGACCTCCAACCATCAGCCTTATTTTGCTTCTTAAAGTCCCACAGAACCCATTGCTTCTCTTGGCCAACTCCTTGGGGACCTGAAGATCTTTATCTTACTCCTTGAGATGTTCCTCCTCAGTTGTCATTTGGAATCTCTTTGGAATTCATCAGGACATTTCCACCCCATGTTGTAGGCTCAACACCTCTCGTAATTCTGCCTGAGATGATGTTGGCATTTACAGCAGCCTGTTCCACAACTGTCAGTGCCCGCGGCACCAGGCTTTTCTTTTTTAAAAAATATCTGTTTATTTGACTGCAGCCAGTCCTGGTTGTGGCACACAGGATCTTCATTTCACCCCAGGGAATCTTTGATTGCAGTGCAACCTCTAGTTGTGATGTGTGGGCTCAGTACTTGCAGCGGGCAGGCTCCAGAGCATGGGCTTCAGTAGCTGTGGCATGTAATCTCTCTAGTTGTGGCACATGGGCCCCGTTACTTTGTGTGTGAGATCCTAGCTTCTGGACCTGGGACCTAAACTGCATCCCCCACATTGCAAGGCAGATCCCCAACCACTGAACCACCAGGGATGTCCCAGGCTTCCCTTTCATGAAAGAGACTGTTCACCCTGGGCTCCTCTCCTGTGTTGAAGTCATTGGTTTGAAATACAGGTGCAGAACATGACATTTACTTCTGTTAAATGTCTTCCTGTTGGATTAAGCTCATGGATCTGACAAGTGAGACCTCTTGAGATCCCGATTCTGTCACCCATCAGACAGACTCTTTTTCTCCTCTTCTCACACACAAGTCTTACCCCAAGCCCTCTGTGCAGGGCTCTGGCCAGCCACTGCAGGTGCAGAGATTCCCTCGGGGAACCTACAATCGAGTTTAGTGGAGGACGTATTCAGGTAGTTACGGTCCAGTATGTAGCTTCTGTGAGAACCTGGCAGAAGTAGGTGTCAGGAACTGCCAGTGGAGGTGACCTGGAGCAGGTACTTGTCAGGAATCCAGCTGGAAGGAAAGGCATTCCAGGAAGAAGGCATAGCAAATGCCAAGTCATGGAGACAGGGGAAGTTAGTGCTGTGTTCATGGAACCCTTGGAGTGTGAGGCATCTAACATGCGTACAGAGTATGAAGAAGCTCTGTCTGGCAGGAACAAGTAGATTATCAGAGCATCCATGTCTTGAGTGTTTCCCAAGGACCAGCTGGATCCAGGGAACTCTGTTTTCAGTGTAAACACACCCTGTGGGTTTTCTGCAGGGGCTCTGTGGGTGCACAGTACTCATTTTGTGGGGCTACCCTGTGAGACCACCACAGATCAGCTGTTCCTCTCTGGGGTGGGAGTTGGAAGGTTCCTTGTGAGTCCCAGCCAGGCCAGGACTGGCTTGACCTCTGAGCTGGTGGGAGCTGGTCAGAAACACTCTTTACCTCAACACCTTCTATGGTCTTGATCCAGGCTTTCTCCAGTTTGTTTACCTTTCCTGTGGTGCTACGCCTGTCCCTGTAAGGTCCTTGAAATTCTGGGGACCCAAAATGACTTCTGTTCCAAATTTAGCACCTGAGCCCAGCAGCATTCTGTCTTGCAAAACTACCACTCTGCCAGCTTCACATGAAGGGCCCATTTAATATGCAGCTGAGAAACAGCCCTACAAAGCAAGGAAGATAAGGTGGGAATGTTGAATATTCATTTTTGTGGTTAGAGGGTGTTTTTCCTGGGATTCTGTTATTCAAATTAGCTTGGATTGTAACTTCCATTTCAACAACAAATACTTAAAGAAACACAACAGGATAATAATCCCTGCTGTGTTCTCCTGAGTTCTCCTTTAAAGTGACCCACTCCCCCAAAATGCCACCTTGAAGGCAGGGACCATGGCTGACCACTTCCTGTAGCCTCACAGGCCTAACCCAGCAGACAGGAAGAGCGTGGATGACAGCTAGCTGGTCTCTGGTCCTGAGGTCAGTGCCCTCAGCCCCAAGATCTGCTAGCTGATCTATAGCGTTTGGCAGGGCAATGGGCCAGCCTGACCCTCAACTCAGCATAGGAAGTAACCGATCAGGGAGGTCAGCTGAAGATCTTTGGAAGCCACTGCCCCTAATTCCCAGCGGAACTGGGGAAGCCTGTTCTACTAGACCTGGAAACTCAGTCGGAGACCAGATAGCACTGATCAGTGATGAAAAGCTGAGCAGCAGTTTGCATTTCTATTATGATAAAATAGTTTTGCATTCATCTGTCTCTTTCCATCTCCCCTGACACCTCTTTGTTCAAACCTGGATAGACACTCACCTTCTAACAACTTCCTGCTTTCACCCTCAATCCTCTCAAATCTCCACCTGGCAGCCAGAGTGATTTTTGAGAGTGTAAATTGGACCATATCATCCTGCTTAAAAGCCTTCTGTGCCTTCCCATTGAGCTTAGGATAAAATCCATGGCTCACATGGCCCTGCAGGGTCAGGCTCCTGCCTGCCTCTCTGAACGCCTCTTTTTCCACTGTCCTCTGCGCTTCTGCTACCAATTCTTAGAATGTGCCAAATTCTTTTCTGCCTCAGGCCCTTTGCACTGGCTGTCCTCTCTCTTGGGACATGATTCTCAGCTCCTCTCCAGGTTAGCTCCATCTCATCTTTCAGTTTCAATATCACTTCCTCTGAGAGGTCTTCCCAAATCTCTCAGAGCTGGTTTCCCTATATGAGTCTGTTATAATACTCTATTCTTTCTAATTTCCTTACTCACAATCTGTGAGTTGTTTACTTGTTATTTGTCTCCTCTATTAAAAGGCAAATTCCTTTAGGGCAGAGGTCTTCTCTGTGTTAGTCATCAACGAAGCCTCAAAACCCAGCACAGTGCTCGATAAATAGTGACCAAATGAATTAGCTGAGTGCCACCTAAGTGTCCGGCTCCTCATACACTTTTTCTCATTTAACCTTTACAGTCATGGTGTGGAGCTGGTTGTTGTTGCCCATCACGGGGAGCAAAAGCAACTCTCACAACATCACACAGGGCACAGCGAGACATTGAACCCAAATCAACTGACCCCACAGTCCACTTCTTTCCACTGTCTCCTCTGCACTGGAAGACCCAAGTACTGGCTTGGCTGCTTACCACCTACGGGACATAGGACAAGGCCCTAGCTTTTTAAACTTCCTTTCCCTCATCGGTAAAATGTGGGGATTAATAAAAATATTATTATAGTTGCCGCTATAGTTACCTATCACTATATATGCCTCTATAGTTTAGCTTGGACTTTGGAGCCAAATTATCAAGGTTCTCCAACCAGGTACAATCTGTGTGACCCTGCTCAGTGCCTGCATTTATTATTATTATTATTTTGGCCACATTGCAGGGCTTATGGGATCTAAGTTTCACCACCAGGGATCAAACCTTGCTCTGGGCAGTGAAAGCAAGGAGTCCTAACCAGTGGACCACCAGGGAATTTCCCTGATTTTGTAATCTGTGAAATGGGCATAAGTGGAAATGCTGAGAAGATCCCACAAGCAAATGTAGGTGAAGTTTTTAGAAAGATGCCAGGCATTTAGTTCATTTCTTAGCGTTTATGAACTTTATTTCTCTCCAAGCCCCTTCCCCTTTCAGCCTCACAAAAACCCTTTGAGAGCCAGGAAAGGCTTGATTTTCCTATTTTATAGGCGAGGAAACTGAGGCTCAGGAGGTCTTGTTCAGTCTCGCCCCCAGCGGGTGGAAGCGCTGGACTCAGCCCAGAGCAGAAGCCAGCATCCTTTCCTCCGCGCCCCTACGGCTTTCCCACTCACTTCGTCCCGAGGCCCGCACTCCCCCTCCTGCCCCACCTGCCTTGCTTCTGCTGATCTGTCTTCTGCTCCATTAGGCAGGGCCACGGCCTCGGCCCTCGCAGGCCTCGGTGCCCTTGGCGCGCTCCGGCGGCCAGCGCCTGCCCTCCCCTGCCCGGGAGGTGACAGCAAAGTGAATTAGCGCGCGGCCCGGGGCTCGGGGGCGCCGAGGTGCCCGGCAGCTCCGCGGGCGCAGCACTTCCCGGCCTGCTATTTGCACAAAGTGCTCTCAGGGCCTCTTTACATTTGCACTTGCCGGTAGAGTTAGCGTTTCCGCCGAGCTCGACTTCTCCAACGGGCGCTCGCAACCTGGTTTTGAGGAACCCAGGCGGGTCCTAAGTCTCTCTCTCTCTCCGTCTCCCCAGCTTCTGGTTTCTCTGCTCCGGGCCGGCTCTCACCTCCTCCCTCCACCTCTCAGACTCTATCTCCATCCTTGGAGATTCTCTCTCTCTCTCTCTAGGTTCTTTGCATCTGCCTTCCTCCAATTCACTCCATCTCTTTCGTCCCTTTATCTCCGTCCATTTCTGCCTCTCTCCATCTATCTCTCCTCCGAGTCCAGCTCTGCATCTCCTTGCCCGTGCCTTTCCCCAAATCTTGCTGTCTCCCTCTCCACTAGGTCTTCTCCACCCCGCACCACCCCCGCAATCGCGCCTTCCGTTTTCCCCTCCCTGTCTCTCCACTTCCTGTCGTTCAGCAGAGCCAATAAAGACGCAGGACGCAGCCCGCGCCTCACCTTCCCGTGACTGATGCCTCCATCGTGGTTTGGACCTGATTCTTGGCCCTAGGGTACTTTCAGGTCTTTTCAGAGGGCCTTTGGGGCCCGAGGAGAGGGGAAGGGCTCTTGGATCCCACCTGGACCAAGCCCCCATCATCCCCGTGGCTTTTGGGACAACCAGGGCGAGTTAAACATTCCAATGGTGTTAACTTGGGCGTGTGTGGATGTGTGTGTGCGTGTGTGTGTGCAAAGTCGGTTCAGTTGTGAGCAACCCTTTGCCACCCTATAGATTGTAGCCCGCCAGGCTCCTCTGTCCATGGGATTCTTCAGGCAAGAACACTGGAGTGGGCTGCCATATGCTCCTCCAGGGGATCTTCCAGACCCAGGGACTGAATCTGTGTCTTTAATGTCTCCTGTTTTTGGCAGGTGGGTTCTTTACCTCTGGGAAGCTCTGGGAATGAGCCCAATTTGCTTTCTTTTCTCCATTACCTCCCTGGGCTTCCTTCTCTCAGTCTTCGCCTTTGACCACTAATCCGAAGCTCGCTGAAAATTCTTTCTGGAAAATTCTAGATCTTCCAGCTCCTCTTAGTAGGTAGAAATCCCTAAGCCAGAGCTGCTCACTTGATCTACCAAGAAATACCATCCCCTCCTACCCTCAGAGTAGCCAGGTGGTCCAGGAACATCTGGAATTCATGAGCTGGTGGTCTCTGGTAGGGAACAGTCGGGGCTGGAGTCCCTTGGATGTGACTCTGAGGTTCTTGCAAGTGGCCAGCAGACTGGGATGGGCTGGGTGTGGTCAAGGAGGTGCTCTCTGCCTGAACATCTACTACAGCCATCAATTTGGGAGTAGATCCCTGCCTGTGGCGAACAAGGGGCCTATGGAGTAACTGGAGTTAGTGCTCCAGGTGCCCAAGGGGTCTCTAGCCCAGGTTGGGATCAAGGTTGGGGGATAACGGGGTGATAAAGCTCCAGTGGTGACCCTGGTTTTCTGTTTCACATGTATCAGGACATTTCTGTCCTTCCTTGACTGTTTTGTCTGTCTAGAGGCATCCCCGCTCTTTGCAGCCTGACAGCTCTCACGATGCATGCCTAGTCTGCAGAATGAAGCTGCATCATTTTGAAATACGTGGTGTTAAAAAAATTTGACTGGATCCTACAACCATTTGCTTGAACACAAGAAATTCCAACATTAATTCTGCCAATAAAGAAAAGACCTATTTGATTCTGTAAATATAATTTCAATTACTGCATTGCATTGAATACTTGTTTAAAATGGTTTTTAAGTATTTCATCACTTACATGTGAGAACAAACTTTCTTGTTGATGGTTAACTGTCAAGAATTTGAAAAGATCCTCATTAAAACTCTTGATTATTTGTGTGGAGTCATTTGATCAATTGTGTGTAATCAGTTCCAGTTTTATATGTGATATTGAAAAAAATGTTTCTGGGAGAAAACTGAGATTTCTCATTAAGACATTTGAAAAGATTTAATTTGGAAGTTATGTACAAGCTCAATATTTACTGTCTTCTCTAGTACTTTGTATTTTACTTTTTATCATAATTACATTTTATAAAGAAAATGGAATTATAGATGCCTCCCGGTGGGTCTACATGAGTTGTGTAGGGGAGCAGAGACTTGGACTTTTGTTGGGACTATGGCAGCAAATGGTGAATTTCTGAGGATCCTGCCACGTGAAGTTCAGAGTTTTTTCTGGAACAGGAAGTTGTTTCTGGTCATGAGTAGCCTTGGCTTGAGGGGCTATATCTGTGCTTCTTCTTCCCAGAATACAGTCCAAGAAAATGGAGTTCCTGACTCTTCTTCAGGAGACTGGATTCCTGCCCCAGTTCCAGATGCTGTCTGCATCTCTGGCAGAAAAGCTCCTGCCTTCAGCCAGCGCTGCTACTTAAGACAGTGGTCAACACGGGCCATGGCGGACACACCCCCTCACGCAGGGTTTTCTCGTGGGAGGACCTTCCTTGAAATGCTCCTGAGAATTACAGACTCCAGATAGGAAATGCCTATCCCCAAAACCTGCTTTCCTGGGAACTGAACTGCTCTGGGGCATGAAAAATGTTGGTGCCTTGTCACCCCAGACACCAAGTCTGATCTGTTAGCCTGGGAATTTTTATGCACAATGATGGGGAGGTGTAGGGGTGGGAGCTCTGTCTACCCCTTGCTAGTTGCATAACTTTGACCTCGACCTCTTTATTCTCTGTAGGCCCAGTTTGTTCATCTGTTATTAGGAGGCATTAATACTTGCCTTGCAGGATCCTAAGGAGAAAATGAGCATTTTCTTTGTAAACTGTAAAGTCCTGTGTACATGGAAGGGTTTTCATCACTGCTGTCAGCAAATGTGGTACCACTATGACTCCTACTGAAGCAGGATGGTCATAGCAAACTCCTTAGGAGCAATTCTACAGTTAGAAGCTTTTCTGGGGTTCTGGCGGCAATGGATGGGTGGTTAGGGGGACTTGGTCAGCAGGGGATGACTTCCGCTTTAAGATTCAGCTCAAATGAGTCTCTGGTAACACAGTAGAGCCCTGTTCTTTCATTCACTGAGCAAACATTTACTTATTTATTTTATTTTAATTTATTAAAAATTTTGGCTGCACCACGCAGCATGTGGGATCTTAGTTCCCTGACCAGGGAGGGAACCCGAGCCCCCTGCATTGGAAGCATGGAGTCTTAGATATTGGACCACCGGGCAAGTCCTACTTATTTAATTTTAAATAGCTTTTCTCTTTTTTCCCATTCTGAAAGTAATACATGCTCATTCTAGAACATTTAGAAAGACATGCTGGAAGAAGAAGATTTACCCCAAATCCTGCTGCCTGAATGAATATCCTGGGCACACAGATATCTCCTTGTACTCTTTCAAATACATTTTTTAAGGAAAATGCTATATCAAATACTACTTGCTGTTTTGTGATTGGCTTTTTAAAAAATCTGATACTGATTTTCGAACATCCATTAAATGCTAGAAAGGTCATAAAGTGCCTTATGAAGATCATTGGCTAGCTGTCCCTAACATGAAACATTCAGCGGTGCCTACTGTGTGCACAGCCCCGAGTGAGCTCCTCACTGGGACAGAGGGGGCGAGTAGAGCCATTCCTGTCTGCTCTCTGAGAACCCGTCATCTGCAGAGGAAGCCACATCACTCCAGGGAGACAGGACCTGAGAAACGCAAGGCAGGAATCATTTAAGTCTGCGGGAGAGAGAGGACATTTCTAAAAGAGGAAGCAGGGGAAGTGTGCTGCAGGACAGGACTGGCCTGGAAGGGTGATCTGTATTTATTTATTGAAGATTTGTTTATTTGTGGCTGTGCTGGGTCTTTGTCGCTGTGTATGGCCCTCTCCAGGTGCATCAAGCGGGAGCTACTCTCTAGCTGCAGTACACGGGCTTCTCACTACAGCAGCCTCTCCTGTGGTGGAGTGCGGGCTCTAGAACACGGGCTTCCATTGCTGCTGCCCTCGGGCTCCAAAGCACAGCCTCAGTTGCCCCGTGGCATGTGGGATCTTCCCGGACCAGGGACAAACCTGTGTTTCTTGCATTCCAAGGTGGGCTCGACCACTGGACCACTAGTGAAACACTGATCTGTTCTAAACATGTGAAAATGTGAAGGATTTCTGGGTGGCAGGAAAAACATGAGTTACGGGAGTGGGCAAATCCACGCATCTTCAGAAAAATGATAAAATCACACCATGCTCTCTGTGCTTTTGTGGAAGCTAGTAAAGAGGGTGGGCTTTTGCATCAGTATCGGTAAGCTCAAACCTGTTATCCCACCAAGGGATGGGAGCATATACAGCAGGGTTCAATCAGTGACCTTGAGCAAGTGTGCATGTGTGCATGCTAAGTCACTTCAGTTGTGTCTGACTCTGTGCAACCCTATGGACGATAGCCTGCTAGGTTTCTCTGTCCCTGGGATTCTCCAGGCAAGAATGCTGGAGTGGGTTGCCATCCACTCCTCCAGGGGATCTTCCCAACCTAGGGATTGAACCTGTGTCTGTTACGTTTCCTGCTTTGGCAGGTGCGTTTTTTTTTTACTACTAGCACCACCTGGGAATCCCCCTTGAGCAAGTCATATAACCTCAAAAGTTTAAAGCAGGAAAGACTCTATGCCCTCCTTCCAACTTTGCATTTCATAGAAGAGAATTGAGAAAAAAGAGAAGGCAACTTACCTGAAATGCCACAGCAACTGTTGCAGTTGATGCTAGGAGCTGATGGACATCTTCAAGTTTAAGGACCAGATTGTTCATAGAAGTCCACCCAGCACTTGGCACAGACTTGCACAGGAACTGCTCACACACACACACACACACACACACACCCCTCAAAACAGATTTGTTAAACTCAACTGAGCTACTATGGTTCTGATAACCAGCCCAGACTTCTAGCACTATCTTGAGGGAAGACCATGAGAGGGAATGAATTTGTCATGCTTCCTAAGATGCACAGTTAAGAAGAAAGTATTAATTTCTGTCCATCCCTGAACCTGGGATCAGGGTTCCCATCTAAGTCAGACTCTTTTGCTGAGAAGAATCAGAGATTCACTGGAACTATGTTAAACAGGAGTTTACTACAAAGATATATGAAATCTTTGGGGAATCCAAGGAAGGGAATCATAGGGTAGCCATGCCTCCTGGGAATTGGAGCTGAGACCTGAGAATCTATTAAAGTCAGTGCAGCTGTATCTTCTCCCTGGACACCAGTCTCTCAGGGTAAAGATCCACTTAAGCATGCATTCAACCCATCCATCTATCCAGCTATGATCCATCTATCCCATGATTCCATCTATTCCATGATCCATTTGTCCATCTATCCATCCATCCACCGTACAATCAAATGTTTCATGAGTTTCTGTCCTCTGGTGAGCTTCTGCCGTTAGCTATTACATACTACGGTGGAGATAGAAATGAACAAGCACAGTCCTTGCTCTCAAGGATCTCACAGTCAAACAGAAAATTGCTGTCATATTTACTCATTCCCTCATCCTTCAGTAGACATTTCACTGTGCTAGGATGGGGCTGCCATTGGGAAGGCAAAGATGAATAAGGCACCCATGTCTCTCTCTAAGAGCCAAGTCTAGGGAGGGGGACCCATGGATACAATCATAATACAATCTGATTGGTGCTAAAAGAGGAATTGATGGACTGATTTGTTGATATTCTGCCTTATTCTGTGAAAGAGTTAAGATTTAAAGATATGTAGATTAAAGGCTCTGGGATGTGTATCAATGCAGAACTATTTTGCGATTGTATTGTTGGGGTCATAGGGCTGGGGCATCTCCTTGTGGATGGGAGTGGGGTTTTCACAAAAGGAAATGAAAATGTCCATTGTCAGTCTTCTAAGAAAGATGTCATTTGTGCCTCAGGAAATGAGGACTTTGGCAAGCAGGCATTAGATGGGGGCAAAGAAAAAAGACTTTCTGTCTGCGGTGCAAGCTGTGGCAATCTCTGGTCCATTCCTAGAGGTGGTGGGGTAGATGCCAGGGTGGAAGGTGAGCTTCCCTGGACCCCATAGGAGTGACCAAGTAAAAGGCCTCTAGCCTGTCCTGAAAGAGAGTCTGGGGCAGGTTTGGGCCTCCACCTGCCTCCTCTCTATGGTAATTTCTTCCCTATAAACAAGGTGACAATGCAATTGAAAGTATTGGCATCACATACTTTCAAATACACTGGCATCATCAGAAGTGAAAGGGAGCAATTTATAAGTGTGCCTAAGCTGCAAAAGTAAGTGGGAGCATGGAACCACCTGCTTATCATTAATCTATCAGTAGAGTGTCTTTCAAAGTTATAGATCTGTCTGTCTTCTGGAAAGAAAGAGGGAAGGGCCTGTGTTCATACTTGAGGTCTATGCCAAAGTCTGAATCCTGAAAGAAATGATTATTGACTCCCAAATGTGAAAAGAAAATGGCAAGAGAAAAAAAGAAGAAGTGTTTAATTCAATGTCTATAAAACATCAGGCCAACTTTGTTCATGGCTAAATTCATCAAGACTCCTGTACATTTGAAACCTGTTTACAGCTTTGATTCTCTCTTTTCTCCAGAATCCTCAGGAAATACTGTTGAGAAATCATAGCCAGATATAAATCAGCTACTCATAGCCAAATCATTTCAAAAGTCAAATTATAAAAATTAAAAAATTTTACAGCCAGAAATTATATTCACTGAAGTCTATGGGTGTGTTTTTAATGTAGAGTGGGGACTTCAAAAGTCAGAATATCCCCAAATCAATAAAACTCTTTAAAAAGTCCCCAGCATAGGCCAGGCCACTGTGGCTCACAGGATCATTACTCTTATGGTCTACATGAATGGGGCCATAGAGTTGTGCAATGCACAACCTGCACAGCTGTACAGGGTGACCACGAACATAAAGTGGGCAGGGTACCCTTCCAGAGGCCAAAGAGAGGATAGCGGAGGGTGGGGCAGTCTCCAGAGGGAACAACTGTGCCTGGGGAGCAGCTCAAGTGTTGAGGCAAGGAAGACAGAGCAGATACACTCCGTGTGTAGGAGCTAAGTCTTGAGTCTCTCTTTGCTAACAGTCCAGCAGGGAGGACAGCCTGCACACAAAGAACTGGGCTCGGAGGCAGTGGCTGTGACAAGGGTCACAGTGGTGGTCAGGAAGAGTGCAGCGGGGGACATGAGAAGGAGGAGGAGGTAATCCCAAATGAAGGGACTGTGGGGGCTGTATAAATAAGGGTTGATTCACACTGAGTCTTGGAATAGAGCAAGGATTCATTCAGGCGGAGAAGCAGGGGTGGCAAGCACAGGATAGAGTGCCCTGGGGTGCCTCGGGGAGCCTTCCAGCCTGCTCCTCTGGCCCTTTCTCCGCTAAAATATGTCAGCCATCAGATGCTGTTTAACTCCAGCTGGACAGAACCTGCTGGATGGGAGAGTGGGGTGTGACTTGGCTGGAAGCGAAGGTGCTCAGATGGCAAGCACCTTTTTCCTGACCCCAGCTCCGGCCTTGGCAGAGCACATGGCTGCAGGGGACATCCTGGAACTGCCTCCTCCTCTTACACGATTCCAGGGCCTTCCGGCCAAAGATGATTTTTTTTCCTTTCTTTTTGCCGTAAAACAGCTTCCCTGTTTACCGTAAATCCGTAATACTGTTCCTGGTGGGAAGAAGTGTGCAGGCGCTCTTTAGAAGCTATCCAGAGAGACTGGTGTTTGAATGCAGAATTACCTACCCAGCTTCAGAATTGGACAGGGCCAGCCCCTCATCTCAGGGGTGAAGAAATTATTAACTATCCCTTTTCTACCAACCAGGAAATTAAGACAAAAAGGTTAACTGCCTTGTCCATGTTCACCCAGAGATTATTGGAACCAGTGTCCCCATCCCCATCTACGAGGCATAGCAGCTGAGGAGACGGTTGAGCTAGATTTTAACATTCAGTGGATATAAAGTACAAGGATTGAAAGGGAAAGATTCTGGGCTAAGGGGTCAGCTGAACAAGGGTGGGAAGCAGAAGGCAGTGGCAGTCATCCTGCACTAAAAAGATCTGACATTTTTTTATCTAGGTAGGATTTCTAAGTGTTTTACTTATATTAGCTCCCCTGCTCCTTACAACAACATTATCAAGTATGATGAATCCCATTTCATGGATGACAAAACTGAGGCACAGAGAGGTTAAGTGATCTATCCAAGGTCACAAGGCTATGAAGCATCAGATCTGGGACTTGAACTGAGACAGCTTTGCTGCAGGGCCCCCCGCTTAGCCATCGGGCAGTAGGGCCACTCACACATTTAATGCCTGCTGTGGTGCTGTCACAGGCGTCGCTAAGTGCTTTTCATGCAATGTCACGTTTCATCTTCATCCCAGCACCTAAGGTGAGGTTGATTGTTATTCCCATTTCACAGATGCAGAAACCGAGGTTCAGACAGGCTAAGTATCTTGCCCGAGGTCACACTCTGCCTTGCATCTCAGGAGTTGTTTCTAACGAGCTCCTACTTCATTGAGAAAAGCCTAGCGCTCCCCAGAATTCCCTAGTCCCAGATCAATCGCTCCCGGCTTGCCACGGAGGCCCGTGTCGCAGCTAGATCAGTTTTAAGGTTTTCAATAATTCTGTGAAGAGACAGAGCAGTATAAAGCAAAGCTAAAAATATCATTTTTCTGTAGCTGTCATAACAACATTTGGGCTAATTGATTCTCAATAGAATAATGACATCCAGTATGTAGTGAGAAATATTCATGAAGAGATCTGTGAAATCCTCGAGGTGCCGAGCCACACCAGCAGCCCAGGACAACTCAGGAATGTGGCCGCGTGGCCGGTGCATATGCCAGGCGTGCCACGCGGGCAGGTGACCGCCAGCTAGTGCTGCCCTGCCCTGCCTCGGGCCTGAGTTTGGACATCAAAGCTTTTCAGTCGAGGATTGTGGCTCCCAACCCCCAGGCTGCTTTAATCAGAGAAAGGTGATGAAAAGATTAGAGGGTATGATTTATGGAGAGAGATTAACATCAGAGGAGTTGAGGGGGAGAAAAGAGAACTCTCTTAAAGTAGTTGAGATAACAAAGGCTGTAGAGAGCGATGGGGGAAGGTGGGGAAGCAGCTGCGAGACTAGAGTCTTGAATGATTCCTGTAGGGATGGGCTGGAGGGGAGGGAGGCACCTCTGGGCCTGGGGTAGCCAGGCCTAGCCCCCACCTGCAGAGCTGCTCCTAGGCCTTATCTGGTGGCTCAGGTTCTGCAGGCACTCCTGGCCAATCAGCCTCCGCTGGGCCTTCCAGAGGGTCCCTGACAGAAGGGAGGTAGATCTGGAGTCTTGGGGGTGATGAGTGTGGCTGTACCCTAGCCTGGTGGGATGGTCTTCCAGGGCTGGACGCTGTGACGCGCAGGGCGGCGTGTGCCGTGTGTGCTGTGTGATCACTGGCAGACACGGGTTCCACAGAGGGACACGTGGTCTGTGGGGTGGGGTGAGGGTGAGCCCTGATAGGTACCACCAGGGACAGTGTTAAGGACCGGCCAGGCACGAGTTCATCTCATCTTTACAGTGACCTTGTGATATTTGGGACTCTTATAGTTCCTGGTCTACAGAAAAGGGACACTGAGGCTCCAGGAGTTTAAGGAACTCAACTAAGTCACATAGCTAGTTGAGTGGCAGCGCTGGGATTGGGGCCCCAACGCCCACAGGGTGCTAGAGAGAGGGGCAGGGGAGTGGGGTGGCATGTGGGTGGGGAGGATTTGCTGGTGTATCCTGCTGGGTGCAGGTAGCTCAGTGCGTGTGGCTGTTCTAAACACGCATGCACAGGCAGAATCGTGGTGGGTGGGGGGTGTTTCCAGTGAGTCTGGGTCTACAGGCAGACCCTGCCCAGGGGCATAAACCATCCCTTTCTGAGGATGCAGCCCCAATTTTGCACCTTCGTTCCACCCCCCACCCCCCGTTTTTCTGGCTTTTAGGTGAGAACATAGCCCCTCGAGCGTCATAGCCCTAAACTCACCCTCACCTATAGGACGTCTGCCCTTTCACGATCTCACCTATCATTTCTGGAAGCCCCCCCAGGGGCACCAGTTCCCTGATCTTCAGTGCCTCTAAACTCCTCCAGGAATGTCTGCAACCTAGATCTGGTCGAGGAGGGCACATCCTCCTGCCTGAGACCTCTAGGATTCGCCCTTAGGGAGATGCCTCAGAGTGGGGTGCAGCCCCAAAGGCAATGCGCTTGGGGAGGGTGGGGCTGTGTCTCCCATTCATCACTCAATCAGCACGAAGCGCAAGCCTGGGAACACAGTAGCTGCTTGGTAAACAGATACCTTAGATTCCCTGGACATGCCGTGCACTACACCATCCTGTATCACCCTTTGTGGCCCAGGTACCCGACAACTGCTCCTGCACTTTCATTTTGCCTTCTGCCGGCTCCTCAGCAGGGCTCTGGCCCCAAGCAACTCCAAGGACCAACATCAGGATGTTACCTTATTTTCCTTCTTACCCCTTTAGTCAAAACCTCATGCAAACTCCTACCAGACTTGTCCTCCAGTTTATCAGCAAAATTAATACTGGCTAATAATTAATGGGCAGCATTTACTGAGTCCTGGTTAAGTGCCAGACACCGTGCTAAGCTGTGAATGTAAATTATCTCCTTTCATCGCAAAGCAGCCCCACGAGTGAGGTACTATTTTTATCCCTACTTTGCTGGTGAGGAGTCTGAAGCTTAGAGATGGTAAGTAACTTTCCCAGAGACACACAGTTGGTGGATTAGAGTTTAAGCTGGGGGTAGAACCAAGGTGGTCTGATGCTGAAGCTTGCTGAGCAGCAGCCCTCTACACAGGTCTGAATTCCAGCTACACGTGTTGTTAACGTCTTATAAGCAAAGCTTTGATGTGACTGTTGTGATTCTGATTTTATAAATGAAGAAACTGAGCTCAGAGCAGCTAAGTGACTTTACAGTCAGCCAAGGACTAAACAGGCTGAGCTAGATTTGAATCCAGCTTTGCTCCAAAGCCTCGTGCCTCATGCTGTTCCATCCCTCTGAGGGACTGGGGACAGTGCTCCGTCACAGGCAAATGGGTGGGAAGAAGCAGTAAGAAAGGGGACCCAGCCAGTGGTGTGCAGTGACAGAAACAGAAATTCCGCACACCAAGGGAACTGGGAGCTTCCCTGGTGGCTCAGCTGGTAAAGAATCTGCCTGCAATGCAGGTGACCCGGGTTTGATTCCTGGGTTGGGAAGATCCGCTGGAGAAGGAATAGGCTACCCACTCCAATATTCTTGGGCTTCCTTTGTGGCTCAGCTTTAAAGAATCCGCTTGCAATTTGGGAGACCTGGGTTCAAAACCTGGGTTGGGAAGATCCCCTGGAGAAGGGAAAGGCTACCCTCTCCAGTATTCTGGCCTGGAGAACTGCAGGGACTGTTTAGCCCATAAGGTTGCAAAGAGTCAGACAAGACTGAGAAACTTTCACTTTCACTTTCAAGGGAACTGGCCAGAGGATCAGGGAGGTGACTGGGCATCTGTAAGGGGACATTTGGAGGCGCTGCCACCCACATTTAGGCCTTCAGTGAGGAGACTCCAAATTTGTTTTCCTACTGTGCACTCCCATGGGACAAGAGTTATTAGGACCATGCCCGCTGGCCTCTTGTTGGTCTGGGAGGGGTGGGGCTCCCCTCACAACTGGATTCTTATTATGAGCAGAATGGCATCGCTATTCAGAGGTAACATGTGACTAAATAGAAAGAGAAGAAAAAGCAGATATCGTTCGGTTCACACAAATCCAGGCCCGGCTGTTCAGGAGCCATGTGACTGCAGACCAGACATGAACCTCTTTGAACCTTGTTTCTTTATGCATAAAATGGGGATATTAATGTTTGTTCTTCCTACCTCCTGCTCCTATTGCTGGGCAGGTGCGTACCACATGGTGCATTAGAATGGAAAGAATCTAGGGGACTTCCCTGGTGGTCCAGCGGTTAAGAATCAGCCTTCCAAGGCAGGGGTCATGGGTTTTATCCGTGGTCAGGGAACTAAGATTCCACATGCCGAGGGCCAACTAAGCCTGCATTCTGCAAGTAGAGAAGCCTGTACACTGAAACCAAGACCCAGCGCAGCTGACGTTTAAAAAGAAGAATGGAAGGAGTCTAGTAGAGAAGGCAGTTTCGAGGAGAAAGGGAGTGGAGATGGCATAGAGGCTCATTCACCAACAACATCTAAACTATGTGGGTGTGGACTGTCTGCTTAGTCGCTCAGTTGTGTCTGACTTTTTGCGACCCCATGGACCATAGCCTGCCAGGCTCCTTGTCCTGTGGGGATTCTCCAGACAAGAATACTGGAGTGGGTTGCCATGCCCTCCTCCAGGGGATCTTCCCAACCCAGGGATCAAACCCAGGGATCAAACCCCGGTCTCCCGCATTGCAGGTGGATTCTTTACCATCTCAGCCACCAGGGAAGCCCGAGAATAATGGAGTGGGTAGCCTATCCCTTCTCCAGGGGATCTTCCTGACCCAGGAATAGAACCGGGGTCTCCTGCATTGCAGGCAGATTCTTTACCAGTTGAGCTACTAGCAGTCAGGTCGAAATGGGAATTCCCACTCCAGTGTGTCTTAAGTCCAGGGCATAGGACCTTGGTATTAGCAAAGCAGAGATGTTTTTATTTCCCAAGATGAGCCAATTTTGTAGTTCATTCATTCATATATCTAGTCTTTGAATCAACATTTACTGTTGGGAGTGTGTGGGAGACACTGGGCCCACAACAGAAACAGGTAAGGACCTTGCCCTCAGAAGACTTCCTGAGGAAGACTATTTGAGGAAATAAGACATATACATAGTTGCCATGATATGAGGCACAGGGCGACTTGGGCAATCAACTGCAGGAGTGCATAGTTGGGGGACACCAGTTCCTGCCAAGGTAATCAGGGAAAGCCACCTGGATGAAGTGGCATTTAGAATGCAAAAGTAGCCTTGAAGGATGTAAATATACTGTCAGGCACAGAATGAGTCTTCCAGGGAGATCACACTTTGTGTATTTGAATTAAACCATGTAAGTGCACACAGCATAATAATCATAATAATAACAATAACAAAGAGTGTGTATAAAGACTAAAGTGGGGGTTCCCACCCCATCTTACTCAAGGCTGGGCCTAGAGCAAGCACGAGATGGGAGAGGGATCCTGCTGTTTCCCCAGTGGCTTTCAATTCTCTGCACCTCTTTTCTTGTGAGTATCACCCTGAGGGTGATTCTAGCATTTCAAGACATGCATCTCTCCCGTAACTTAGCCCCTCCCATCAAGCCAACAACCTCATCTGGTGCTTAACCCAAAGAAAAGTGGTTTGTTCTGATACTGAAGGAAAGCCCACCATTCTGGACTCACTGAGATGGGTTTCCCTCCTAAGGGATTGGTAAAGGTAATTTTGACCGTGCCTCGTTTTCCCCAGTATACTCTGGCTTTAAACTCCAGTCTCTCGATCACACAGACTACTGTCCTGGGAGCCACGTGGCGCAGGCCTGGCAGTGGATACGGCTGAGCCGTGTAGGGAGTGTAATTAGAGGGCTCTGCGACTGCTAAGGGCCCGTCGGATTCCAAGAGCTCGTGAGTCGGCTGTGATCTTTGGAATCCTCATTAGAGATTCTCTCCAGAGCCCGGGGCATATGCTTTTGCTCGTCTTTAATAATGGCAAATCTTCATGCTTTGAGGTTGGATTTGATTTCAGGAAACAACCACGAGAGGCATTTGGAGCCCAGCCTGGTGGAGGAACAAGCTGGAAAATGTGCTTCTGGTTAAATGGGAGGTGTGACTCTAATTGGCACGTGGGGATGCCAAGTTCAGGTAGAAGCCAGAGCAGGAAGCTCCAGGGAGAGCTCCAGAGTTGCTGTAGGGGATGCCAGCCTCGGGGCAGGCGGAAAGGGGATTCTGCTGGCCGTGGCTTATCTCTACTAGGTACCCCGGCAGCTTGACTGGACTCCATCTCCCTCCCACAGCTCAGCTATAGACAAAGTCATGAGTGGTTTAGGGCTGTTTTCAGAAACCAGCTGAACCAGCAAGTGTACCATGAAGGCAGACAGAGGCCAGGAAGGCGGGCAGAGGGGGACCTCCAGGCCTTTCTCTGAGCTGACCCTGGCACTGCAAGATGTCAGGGGCCATCCAATGGGGCAGCCTCATGGACCTTGTCAGCCCAAAAGCTGGAGGTTGGCCAGAGGAAGAGTCAAGGGATCACTTACTATGCCTTCCGATGGGAGGCCAATGGCCAGACCCCACACAGGGCTCAGCCTCCCCGGGACAAAGGATGCCCAGCAGCTGCCTTAGTGTCCTGCAAGCTTCCCCACGGCCCTTGGGCACAGTGGCATGAGGCACTGTGTCCCACGGGGATTTGTTATGGCTGCTCTTCCTTCCCCCGACTTCCGCCATCTGGGACAACTGGCCTGATTCTACTGGGACATTTCTGTGCCCACATCCCACATTTACAAGGCCTTCTGATCACTGAGCCTGAAGGTACTTCCTGAGATCAACTCCCAATCCTTGGGGCATGTCCTGAGCTTGCAGGGGGAGATTTTTCAAAAATTTTTAAAAAATTTCAAAGCTTCTTTCCCTTTACAGTTATTACAAAATATTGGCTATATTCCCAGTGTTGTACAATATAGCCTTGTAGCCTACCTTACACCCAGTAATCCGTACCTCCCACTCTTCACCCCTATAGTGGCCCTACCCCTCCTCTCTACTGGTAATCACTAGTTCGCTGCTTCTTTTTTTTTAAATAGTCACTAGTTTTGTTATATCTTTTAGATTATAGGGAGCCTATTTTGAGGGAGACTGGGCAGGGGATTTTTTTTTTTTGCATGTTTGTTTTATAGGCATTCCCAAATCATCCGCATAGAGTGAGCCATTGGGTCTTCTTGTCCTAAGAGGCTTAGAGAGTCCCTTGGACAGCAAGGAGATCAAACCAGTCAATCCTAAAGGAAATCAGCTCTGAATATTCACTGATGCTGAAGCTTCAATACTTTGGCCACCTGATGCAGAGAGCTAACCCATTGGAAAAGACTCTGATGCTGGGAAAGACTGAACGCAGGAGGAGAAGGGGATGACAAGGTTGAGATGATTGGGTGGCATCACTGACTCAATGAACATGAGCTCGAGCAAACTCTGGGAGATAGTGAAGGACAGAGAAGCCTGGTGTGCTGTGGTCCATGGGGTCACAAAGAGTTGGACAAGACTTAGAGACTGAACAACGACAATAACAACAAGAGACTTAACTCACAGGCTCTGGGCTCTGAAGATGAAGTGCAGAGTGATCCACCAGAGGAGGAAGCAGAGAAAGCTCACATTGCACATATACATATGCCACACACCACACATCTCCCCACAGACAGGCTCTCAGCACCCCTTACACTCCACACTCTCAGACTCACCCAACCCACACGTGGGCACGCTCCACTGCAGACACACCCCCACCCCTCCCAAACAGCCTGCACATAGCTATTCATGACTCTCCCCAGCACAAATGCACACCACTCTGTGCCGTTTCCTGCATGCCCCTGGAAGACACTGAGACTGGGGGAGCATCGGTGTGCATCTGATAAATTCCGCTCTCTCCCTGTGAGCTTTTGAACAAAATGATGTAAGAAGAAAGATACATTCTCAGAGTAGGATGATCTGGGCTCGAAGGTTGGAATTCCCGCTTGTGAACTGTGCCATCCTGCGCAAATCACTTCCCAGTACTTCACTCTCCATATCTGTATAAAGGGGGCATCATAACAGTGCCTCGCCCACACAGTAGTGAGGGTAATGCACCTCACGGAGGAACCCACTTTACATTATACCCTGCAAAGTATAAAACGTGCTCATCACCAGAATCGTCATCAGTATTTCCAACCAAGGAACAAGCCATACTCAGATTAAATGGACCTTCCCCAGCCCGCTGGTCCCAGGTAGAATGGGCCATGTGAGTCCATCTCAGATGGGTAGAATCATTTGTCCCTGTCACTCATGAGACCATCTGGGGCTATGCCCCCTCCCCTGGCCCCTGGCTCAGGTGGTTTGATGCTCCTGATTCGAGACATGTGTTGGAGGTGGACCCGGTCAATGAGGACCCAGAAATGGCCAGGCGATTCCCAAAAGAACTTTACATAATCAATGCAGCATCTATTACAAAACATCTATATGCAAAGATGACTCTTGCCCCAGCAGATGAAAAAGTGGCTATTGGCAAATCCCTGACAAATGTTTCTGGGATGCGAAGGCTTTGGAGAAGGTAAAGAGGGGACGGAGCAGGGGGATCTCCAGCCCCTTCAGCTAGCAAAGAAAGCACGGGAATCAAGGCCTGGTGGCTGGGGGAGACAGGGACAGGAGTTATGGGGGTTCTCAGCAGCAGCTGAGCAGGACACCCACTCCAGAAGGGCTCCTGGGAAGGTGACTTGGGGTCACTGATGGCTGGAGGGACATGCACTTGAATGATGCGTGGATTATGCTGCAAAGGAATGGACAGAACGAAGGCTTCCTGTAACTACTTGAGAAGCAAACAGTTCCAATAAAACGGTCGGGGTAAGGAGAAGGGGTGGGGTGGGGTGATGCACATATAGTGGTTGGAAACTCAAAGAGAAAAACAGTTCTGCCTTCCAAGGATGCAAACTTTCCAGATGGGAGCTAACAGATAAGATTGTGGAAGCGGAATTTGGGTATCATGCTTTTGATGTAAAGAGTAGGAAAGGGATGGGCTGGTGGAGGTGGGACCCCTCCCAGTCTCCTGTCCTGCAGGAGAGATGGAAGCCCAGAGGGGTAAGGACTGTGCCTACATTTCACAGAGCGTGGCACGATGGTGGGGTCCTTGGGATAGATGGTTGAAGGTAGGTGCGTCTGCAAATGCTAAAATTAAATGGCAGTATGTGTATATTATGCTCATTTTTCCAAGGAAAAGAACTATAGCTTTCCTTATATTTCCAAAGAGTTTTAAGGATTCAAACAAATAAAGAAGTACAATTAAAGGCCAAGTTCAAACCCCAGTTGAGCCCCTTTCTGTGTGACTTTGGGCAAGTTATCAGGCCACACACACCTTCCTGTCTCATCTGTAAAATGGGGATAATAGAAACCCCACTCCCTAGGGTTATTGAGAGGCTTAATTAAATAAAATCACATCAAGTGTTTAGCAAAGTGCCCTACATCCAGTAAGTCCAGAAATAGTAGCTATTATGATTTATACTACTATAACAATTAGCTATTATCTTGAAGATAAGGGGAAAAAAGCAAACACCTCTTACTCGCACCGGGCCACAGTTCACAGGGTGGGTGAGCGGTGAGTCCAGCCAGGTCTGGCCCACGGAACACGGGGTGCAGAGCCAGAGGCCACTGGCAGGAGGGCCGGGAGGCAGCCCCACACCCGCCTGGCGGTTTGTATGCAGCGGCTGTTGTGAGAGTGTGTCCCCGGGAGGGGAGGGCTGCTCCATAAGACTGATTTGTTGCTGCTGAACCTCATTAATCAAATCTTACCGGAGAGAGCCTCCTGCAGCTGCTGGCAGGTCAGCGTCGGGGAGATAAGTGATGTAGCCAGACCCAGCAAGGGGGAGAGACGCAGCGGCCATAAGTCTTGACAGTGGCAGGCTCTGGAGCAGGACTCTGAGCAGGCGCGTCCTCGGTGCCGGGGGGCAGAGCTCCAAGTCACAGTGAAGCTCTGCCTCCCAAGAGATGCTCTGGAGAGATGGGGAGCTGGGGTGAGGTGTGTCTGGGAGCGGCTCCCGGGAAGCAGGGCAGTTCGATGTGTCTGGGGACACTCGACCAGGACCGTACGGAGTTCTGCAGACCAGAGCTCCTCACCCAGACAGCTCAGCGTACCTACGCCCCATTCAATTTAACATAGATGGTAGGGGTCACATCTCCTGCTTCAGGTTAGAGATTCATTCTGCTGCTCTGTACCTCCATTTCATCACTGGGAACAGCACCTGTAGAATGAGGAACTCTAGGTGCTCCACTTTGTCCTCATAGACAAGTAGGTGCCATGATCTTCCCATTTTACAGAACAAGAAACTGAGGTCACACAAAGCAGCTTTTGTCACCCTGCTTGGAGCAGCCCCCAACTAGGGCGTGATGGCCTGCTTGGCAGGGCTGGTCAAGGGAAGAATGGGCTGTTGCTGGTGTCTTGAGGGGGTTGCTCTGGGGTACCAGGAATCCCGAATGGGTCTGAGGGGTCTCTGCTCCTAGTGAGCTGACAGGAGGTTTTGAGCTGACTCAGTGGTCTACTTGGACCAGAGGGACCATTTCTGCTCTTTCTCATCACAGGTACAATTCTTTCTTCTCTGTGACAGGATGCTCCCTGGAGCCAAGACCTGCTTGTTGAGACAGTAATGTGAGCCTGACTCCCTGGGTTGGTGTTCTTGTCTTGTCTCTCACTGTCTAGCTGTGTGACCTTGGGCCTTGACTTCTCTGAGTCTCTGTTCCTATTCAAAATTAACAATACCATTTCCATGCGCTGAGGCTCATGTGGGGTGGAAGAAACCTAAGCTCACATAGTGTTTGAAACAGTGGCAGGCATCTGAATGTGTGTTAGTTGTTCAATCGTGTCCAACCCTTTGTGACCCTGTGGACTGTGGCCCGCCAGGCTCCTCTGTCCTTGGAATTCTCCAGGCTGGAATACTGGAGTGGGTAGCCCTTCCCTTCTCCAGGGGATCTCCCGACCCAGGGATCGAACCCATGTCTCCTGCATTGCAGGCAGATTCTTTACCATCTGAGCCACCAGGCCAATGGAGTGAGCACTTAATTGCTGTGGTTACTGGGGACCCAGAGGAGAATCCCCCCCTTGCTCTGCCTGGAACCTGCTGGCACCACTCCTGCCTGCGGTGGTGCACGTCTCTGCCTCTGGGAGCCCCGCTTCCTTCTCTCCGGGCTCTGTTCTCTGCGCATCTACCCCAGGCCTCTCTTTCTACTCTGCTCACCACATTCCTGGGACCACTGTTTATCTTCAGCCCCTTGAAAGAGATGTGTTGGACACCCACCTCCATGTGCAACATTGTCTGTAAGCTCAGAAGCTGAAAAATAAAGAAATTCATACCCATTGCCCCCATTAGTGGCCGATAATTATAGTGTCTTGCACAGTTAGTGTGTGCCGGGCTTCATGCTCCATGCCTTACAAGCACTGGCTCACACAGACTTCACAACAGCCTGCTCCAAGAGTTTAAGAAACTCTACGAAGTCACACAGCTAGTTAAGTGGCAGAACTGAGATTAGGGTCCTATTTCAGGCCCTGTTTTATAGCAGAGGAAACTGAAGCTCAGAGAGGGTAAGTTATCCAAGGTCACCCAGGTGGTGAGTGGCAGAGCTGGGCTTCAGAGCCTGGCTGGCTGACTGCAAAGACCGTGCCTTTAACCTGAACCCTAAACTGCAGGTTAAGCCCCAGCACAAAAATCTAGGCCTCCGCTAGGTCCTCAGAAAATGCTGGTCCCTTTGCTCCCCACCCCACTCTGCGCCAGAGAGGCCTCCACATTTAGAGGTAAGCTGGGCCCAAGTTTGGAAGTTGTTAACTTCTTAGTAGTTCTTTCTTTGCCTCGTTATGGGGTAAAACTGCATTTGGTTTTTAAAATTCCCTTTTTATTTAGTCGCTGTGAATGTTAAGAACTGCCAGTACTGGAAGCTGAGATCCCATCCATATGCCAGGTTTTAAATAGCAGACTAGAAACAAGTTTACACAGGAAGATCAAACTCATCCCAAACACGCAGCTCCTGCACTGTTCAGACAAGAAACCCGTGCCCCCCGCTCTGAACCCCCCCGCGCGCCCCTGCTTCCCACTTCAAACCATCTCGGAGAGGAATCTTTTCTTGTTTTAGAAAAACATTTCTGAATTCCGTCTGCTGCTCTCCGTGCACGAAGAAGCAAGTGATGACCCAGTCATCGCAAGGTGTGTGCTTTTTTTTTTTTCCTCAGCAGCTGGGAGGGTCTCCGATAATCTCTCCGCATTCACCCCCAGCAGTCTGGACTTGGAGGGCTCCATCTGTGTCCTGAGTAGCGGGCTGATTCGCATGCAGGGTTTGACCTTCCCTCTCTGCCAAAGCGGCGCAGTGACCTTGAGCAACGACTTCGGCCCCTCGGAGCCTCAGTTTTCCTCCTCTGCAAAATGGGTGTAGCCCACAGAGCACAATGGTTAAGTGCCTGGACTCTGGTGTCACACACAGATTAGTTCTGCATCTTCCTCTGTGACCTTGAGCAAGTCCTCTCTGACCCTCCCTCCCTGGAAAGTGGGAGTCTTAGTGGTACCTGCCTCCTCGGGTCCTTTTGCTGTGACAGTTAAGAGGGTTAAGATGCTACAGAGCAGTAATGGCAGGGCCTGGCACAAGGTGAGTGGCACCAAATGCCAGTTAGGGTCATCAGGGCCCTGGACCACCTGCCTTATGAGGTTCTGATGCGATGGCAGAGATTCTGTATGAGGGCCTCGAGCCCACAAATGGTCACTTGCTACGGAAACTCATGGCTTGGTTCTTCCCTGACTTGGACCTCCATGGTGCGGGATCAACAGTACGTGTACCTCTCACCCACCCATTTTTTACCAACCTGGATTCCCTTGGGCTTGTCTGGGCTGCAGGGAAGGGGTGGGGTTGATCTATGGGCTCAGTAACCTGCCTGGGGGAAGGGAGGGGGCCTCTGACCCAGGGGTAAATCATGGACTTCCCAAGGGCCCGTCAGTTCCCCAGGAAAGGAGCCCTGGGCATTTGTTATCTCAATGCTTCCCCTGAGGGGCTGACCACATGATTCATTTCACTCACACTAATTGGATGTAAATTAGATGAGAAATCAGTAATTTGTCCAAAGATTTGTCATTCCGGTGGCTTTCCAGACAGAGTGAAGCGTTGGTCCGGAGGGCCAGAGAAGTCGCCCCCAGCTGTAAGGGAGGCATGCATCTCTGTTTTAGGATGAGAAGATTTTCCTTGGTGACTTGTGTGTTTGCAGTTTTTTAAAAGGATGAATTTAAGGTGGAGATAGCAGGAGGTGGAGAGAAAGAGAGATGGAGACAGAGAGAGGGAGAAGGAGGGGAGGCAACAGAGGGATAAGGTGGGGATGAAGGAGAGAGAGAAAGCAAGCCTGATGGGTCAGGGGAAAGGTGAGCAGGGTGAGAGAATAGGGAGAAAGGGGGAAGAAGGGGAAAGGAGGGGAGGGGAGAGGAGGAGGGGAGGGGGTCGGGAAAGGGGTGACCAGGACGGGGAGTAAAAGGAGAAGAGTGTTTCTTGTTTTTCTGGCTGCCTTTGGCCGACTGGAGCGGTGGGGGAGCCTTTAGGTAAGGCTATTTACTGTCAATAAGAAAAAGGCTGCTCCAAACCTCCTTCCCTACAACAATATGCTAATCAACCCCTTGGGCCAGCTCAGATCTGCAAAGCCAGGCAGCTGCTCCTGTCGCCTCTTGGGCTCCAGGAAACGATAGCCGCTGACTTAATGAGGATGGGGGGCAGGATGGCTCAGCTCTGGGAGTGGGGGTCAGGCAGCCTGGAGGGGATGGGTGTTACAGGGGAGCCTGCCTGGCAAGGACAGAGGCAACCAGGGCTCCCCAAGAGCCCCCAGTGCTGCTCCAAGGTGGAGCACCAGTAGCCGCTCATGTTCTGTTTATTAGAGAGACATCCGAGTCCCCTGAAAGAGGGTGGAGATTTAAAAAAAAATTTTCGAGGGAATCTGAGGCCTGAGTCAGGGTGGAAAGGGGCAGAGGGCGGTGCTGAGGGTGGCAGGTTTAGAGACTGGAAAAGGGGGTCCCTGGCCTGGAGACCCCTTGGGGATAGTCAGATCCTAATTATAATAGACACAAAAATCCCAGCTTGGAGCTGGGAAGGCCACAGTGTGGTCCTTGTCTAGTCTGCCAGGAGAGAGGCCCTTCTCCCACTGCCGTGGGAGAAGGCTGGACTCCAAGGAGGCTACAGAACAGTCAGAGGGTGGAGGCCCTAGACACAGGGGCTGGGGTATCGTACAAGGTAACGGAGAGTGTCTGAGGCGTTGAGACCTTGCACTTGGAAAGACTCATTGCTATGTGCTCACTTATTCCTTTCAACATTTGACATATGTTTCTGAAACTTTTTGTGCATGCCAGGCACGGTGCAAGGTGCAGGAGGAGCCCAGCAGATTCGGTCTCCCAGACTCTGAAGCAGCAGGGCCGAGGAGGGGAGGCAGATAGTAGGCAAATAACCATGAACATTCCACTGTATGATGAGCTATGTCAAGTGCCATGCAAGAGAGGAGCTCGGGCTTTTGACAGCATGTAGCAGAGGAACTGTGGCTGGTGGGGGTGGGGGGAGCTGGAGAAAATAATGCTAAGATAATCAATTCAAAGTGATAAAAGGGTAACTGCTTTTGATTCTCACAAGGAGAAGCAGTGACCTTGGCCACTCAGACCTCGTTGGGTATGCATGTGGGTGTGCGGGTGGGTGTGCAAGGGAGCGTTTGAAAATGCCTGGAGAGGTGCGTGCCCTGTGTTTGTGAGCACGGGTCTCAGGTGAGGTGTAGCTGATTATTTGGGGGTATATTTTAAAGCAGCATAAGCAGCAACAGTTGAAATCTGGGGGTAGTCTCGAGAGGATCCCCGTCTCTGTCTTCGCTTCATGTCTCCAAATTTGAGAAAGAAAAAGACAAAACAGCCCCATTTCTCAGTTTCCAGGATCAACTTTTCTGTGATTCTCAGGGCGCTCCATGTGGAAAGGCCTGGTCCATGCTGAGCAGGGGTTCAATCCTGTTTCCCTCCCCATCTTCCCACAACTTTTCACTTCTCTCTCATTCTTTGCTTCATACCTTATTGAGTTATTAATCCCCCCTTATGAATAAGAATTCACCTGCCAAAGCAGGAGATGCAGGAGACGTACGAGACGCGGGTTCAATCCCTGGATCGGGAAGATCCCATGGAGAAGGAAATGGCAACCCACTCAAGTGTCCTTGCTTGTTGAATCCCATAGACAGAGGAGCCTAGAGGGCTACAGTCAATAGGGTTGCAAAGAGTTGGACACGACTGAGTGAGTGAACACTCACACATGGATATTAAGTACCCAGCAACATCTTGAGCCCTTTAAATACTTTATTTCATGGAGTCATGTTAAAAAGAAGACAATATGAGAGTGGATATATATATATCCACTTTGCTGTAAAATAGAAACAAACACAACATTGTAAATCAACTATACTCCAATAAAAACTAAAAAACAATAGCAGCAACAACAACAACAAAAAATCAAGACAGCATGCCCCAAATGGGTTTTAATTACAGCTTTGGCTTTCCCAGAAATGAAACCTTAAATTAGTCCAATGGAACCTTAAGTTAGGTCATCTGAGAGATCCCTGCCATCCACTACAGGAAAAGAAACTTGCAATAATCAACCTCGTATAACTTCCTTGTCCCTGCTCCCTTTTACCTGTAAAATTCTTTCATTTTGCACAGTTCCCTGGAGCTCCTTTCTACCCACTACATGGGATGCTGCTTGGCTCATAAACTGTTAAATAGTGCCAACAAGATCTTTAAAATGTACTTGGCTGAATTTGGTTTTTTAACAGTCCCCCTAATAACCCTGTGAGGTAGGCCTGTCTATCCCCATTTCACAGATGAGAAAACTGAAGCCAAGAGAGGTTAAGTGACTTGTCCAAGGCCATGCTACCAAGGAGGAAGAGAGGAAGCTCAAACTCACAGCTTCCCACCCCAGTGTGCCTGCTCTGAACCACTTCTGTTCTCTTCCCCTCTTTCCCTTCCTTCCTTTTCCCTCTCTTCCTCCTCTCTCCCTCTTTCTCCCTTCCTGCCTTCTGTAAACATCTAGGAGTTTATGATGAATTATAGGCTGTTGAGTCACATTCTGCCTGACCCTCTGCTTTACACCACGTGGTTGCACAACGAGGATCTGATTCATGCACACATTTTGAGGACTCCTATATCCGGTTAACATTGCCAAGTTCTTTGGCAAATGTGAAGGTGTTGTGAGAGAATCATTGACATTTCCAAGCTGGAAGTGCCCCCTCCTCTTTGCACACTGATGAAACAAGGAGGCCCAGTAAGGAGAGAAGGGGAGAGGCTGGTCTAGGATGAAGTGGCTTCCCAGCCGAAGAGTGAGTAGACCCCCTTCTGATTCCCACTAAGTTCTAGCCAGCACACCTGGCCCCATTCTGGGAAATCAGAGCATCCTTTAGAAGACCAGCACACCCCAGGGAATGCAATAAAAAGGATTCCCCAAATCCATGTAGAACCTGGACCAGGGGAGCAAAGTGCCTTCCATCATTCTAAAGTGAAAATATTAGTGGCTCAGTCATGTCTGACTCTTTGTGACCCCATGGACTGTAGCGCTCCAGGCTCCTCTGTCCATGGAATTCTCCAGGCAAGAATACTGGAATGGGTTGCCATTCCATTCTCCAGGGGATCTTCTTGACCCAGGGATCGAACCTGGGTCTCCTGTTTTGGCAGGCAGATTTTTTTTTACTATCTGAGTCACCAGGGAAGCCCCCTAACCATTCTAAAAGTTCTGACAAATATTTTCCAGGTCTTAGGATGCCAAGGGAAGTTTTATGTCTTCAGCATAAGCTGTTGTCCTAACTGTCATGGAGGATGCCATTATGCCCAAAAGGGCCATATTTCTACCCTACACGGCTTCCCTGGTAGCACAAATGGTAAAGAATCTGCCTGCAATGTGAGAGATGCAGGTTCGATCTCTGGGTCTGGAAGACTCCCTGGAGAAGGGAATGGACTTATCTCAGTATTCTTGCCTGGAGAATTCCATGGATGGAGCTGCTTGGTGAGCTACAATCCATGAAGTTGCAAAGAGTCAGACAGGACTGAGTGACTAACACACTTTCAAAGGGGAGCCCAAGAGAGATAAAAATGGTTGAGCAATCAAAAGCCCCCCTTTTTCTCTCTCCTCTCCCCAGCCCCCAAGCTGGTGGTGTGTGTATGTGGCTATGAGAATATCAATTGTTATTTCCACTGACATACTTCAGGGAGGCTCTGGAGTCAGGCAGGCTTGGGTTCCAGATCAGGTCCTGATACTTAAGAGTCTTGGTTTCCCCATCTGTAAAATGAGAACGGTGGGCCTTCCATATGTTTCTCAGGGTTGTCAAGAGAATTGATTGGAGTCATAATAAGCATGAGGAAAGTGGTATTTTGCCTGACAGAGTATGAGAACGTAATGAAATAAATAAATAAAAGACTCATCACTCCTTCCCAGAGCACAACACAAAATTCAAGTGCAGAGCTTCTAAACCAATACTTAGATTGACTTGATCAGCAGATTAGACATCTGTTGATTCAGGGTCTTAGGCTCTTGCCTGAAAATCGAATTCTAGACTTACAAAATTTGTGCCGAAGTTATTTTTCTTTTGTTTTTTCCTTCTTTTGGTCTTATCTTGGATACTGTTCAAAGTTAAACTGATTATCATTTATATATACTGCTGCTGCTGCTAAGTCACTTCAGTCGTGTCTGACTCTGTGCGATCCCATAGACGGCAGCCCACCAGGCTCCCCCGTCTCTGGGATTCCAGGCAAGAACACTGGAGTGGGTTGCCGTTTCCTTCTCCAATGCATGAAAGTGAAAAGTGAAAGTGAAGTAGCTCAGTCGTGTCTGACTCTTCGAGACCCAATGGACTGTAGCCTACCAGGCTCCTCAGTCCATG
This sequence comes from Odocoileus virginianus, assembly GCF_023699985.2. NCBI lineage: Eukaryota > Metazoa > Chordata > Mammalia > Artiodactyla > Cervidae > Odocoileus > Odocoileus virginianus. The sequence goes on from NC_069678.1 coordinate 87,617,697, forward strand.
GGATTTTCCAGGCAAGAGTACTGGAGTGGGGTGCCATTTCCTTTCCATCATTTATATATACATATGTGTGTGTATATATGCATGTTCAGTCACTCAGTCATGTCCAATTCTTTGCAACCCTATGGACTATAGCCTATCAGGCTCCTCTGTCTATGGGATTCTCCAGGCAAGAATACTGGAGTGGGGTTGCCATTTCCTTCTCCAGGGGATTTTCCCCACCCAAGGATTCGAACTATCATTTCATGCTTTGCCACTGAGCCACCTGGAAAATCCATATATATATAACACAACAGTTAACATCCACTGAGTGCCTACCCATTACATATATTAACTCAGTTAATCCCAGTCTACTGCTATGAACTGAATTGTGTTCTCCCAAAGTTCACGTTTCAAATCTTTAAAGATGATGCTGTTAAAGTGCTGCATTCAATATGCCAGCAAATTTGGAAAACTCAGTAGTGGCCACAGGACTGGAAAAGATCAAATTTCATTCCAATTCTAAAGAAAGGCAATGCCAAAGAATGCTCAAACTACTGCAAAATTGTATTCATCTCACAAGCTAGCAAAGTAATGCTCAAAAGTCTCCAAACAAGGCTTCAACAGTATGTGAACCATAACTTCCAGATGTTCAAGATAGATTTAGAAAAGGCAGAGGAACCAGAGATCAAATTGCCAACATCCATTGAACCCTAGAAAAAGCAAGTGAATTCAAGAAGAACATCTACTTCTGGTTCACTGACTATGCTAAAGCCTTTGACTGTGTGGATCACAACAAACTGTGGAAAGTTCTTCAAGAGATAGGATATCAGACCATCTGACCTGCCTCCTGAGAAATCTGTATGCAGGTCAAGAAGCAACAGTTAGAACTAGACATAGAATGATGGATTGGTTCCAAACTGGGAAAGGAGTATGTCAAGGCTGTATATTGTCACCCTGCTTATTTAACTTATATGCCAAGTACATTATGCAAAATGCTGGGCTGGATGAAGTATAAACTGGATTCAAGATTGCCAGCAGAAATATCAATAACCTCAGATATGCAGATGATACCACCCTTATGGCAGAAAGCAAAAAGGAACTGAAGAGCCTCTTGATAAAAGTGAAAGAGGAGAGTGAAAAAACTGGCTTAAAACTCTACATTCAAAAAATGAAGATTATGGCATCCAGTCCCATCACTTCATGGCAAATGGATGGGCAAACAATGGAAAGAGTGACAGACTTTATTTTCTTGGGCTCCAAAATCACTGCAGATGGTGACTGCAGCCATGAAATTAAAAGACGCTTGCTCCTTGGAAGAAAAGCTATGACCAACCTAGACAGCATATTAAAAAGCAGAGACATTACTTTGCCAACAAAGATCTGTCTAGTCAAAGCTATGGTTTTTCCAGTAGTCGTGTATGGATGTGAGAGTTGGAATATAAAGAAAGCTGAGTGCCAAAGAATTGATGCTTTTGAACAGTGGTGTTGGAGAAGACTCTTGAGAGTCCGTTGGGCTGCAAGAAGATCCAACCAGTCCATCCTAAAGGAAATCAGTTCTTTATATTCGTTGGAAAGACTGATTTTGAAGCTGAAATTCCAATACTTTGGCCACCTGATGTGAAGAGCTGACTCATTGGAAAAGACCCTGTTGCTGGGAAAGATTGAAGGCAGGAGGAGAAGGGGGATGACAGAGGATGAGATGGTTGGATGGCATCACCAACTTGATGGACATGAGTTTGAGTAAGCTCCAGGAGTTGGTGGTGGACAGGGAAGTCTGGCGTGCTGTAGTCCATGGGGTTGCAAAGAGTTGAGCACGACTTAGTGACTGAACTAAACTGAAAGTTCATATACTGAAGCCTTAATCTCCCCATGTGACTGTTTTGGAGATAGGGGCTTTAAAAAGGTGATTAGGGTTAGACAAGCTCTTAAATATGGAGCCCTGATCCTATAGAAATGATGTCTTTATAAGAACCAGAGCAGTCTCCCTCTGACATGTGAGGACATAGCAATAAAATGCTTGTCTGCAAGCCAGGAAAGGAGTCCTCGCGAGAACATGGCCATGCTGGCAAACTGATTTGAACTTCCAGCATCCAGAACTGAGAAAATAAATTATAATTGCTTAAGCCCCCAATCTATGGTGCTCTGAGCTAAGATAATACCTCTGAAATAAGTGTGTTTACTATCCCCACTTCATATCGGAGAGGTTGTCACTTGAGCAAGTACGCACAGCCGGTAAGAGAAAAGGCCAGAACTTGGACCCTGGATGTCTGGCAAAAGCCTGTGCCCTTAAACTTGAGGCCACCATCCACAGTCACCTCAAGAGTCACACTGCAGGAGAACTCATCAAAGGATCAAAGTCAGTCTCTTCCTTACCTGCTATGTGGTGTTAGCCATTACTTATATCTTTTGACCAGAAGAAGTGGAGGAGAAGAGAGAAAGGGTGACTCGCCAGTTATTCCCACGCATATCACAAGTGCTGAGCAACAGTCAGCAGGAGTGCCAGCTTGGAGGGCCAGTCTGTATCTTTTCCCAACTCCTTATTTGGGGACATCATGTGGGTAGGTTGAAATCCTCCGGGGTGGGAGTATTTACACCTCAGAAATTGGCAAACACTACAAATCCAGGCTTTTTCACTGGAGAGCCAGTTGTTAAACATTTCCCAGCACACTGCTTCATTCTGCATCAAAACACAGAGAAGGTACAATTAGCTAGCCTCCTCAGCAGCATGGACCTTGCCTGCTAACCACCCTACTTGGTTCTCTTTTGATAGAATCATAGACCCTCAGGATGCTGAAGCTGGAAAGGTTCTTAGAGACAGTCGAGTCCAATGTCTGTGTTGCAAATGAACAACCAGAGCCCAGAGAGGGGAAGTGACTTGCCTAAGGTCACACAGCCCATGTCACAACAATTCACGTCAATTTCCATCCATGTCGTCCAAGCCTGTAGATCTAGTTAGGGGAGAATGCCACAGGTTTCCTGGCATAGACTAGACACGGATGCTGCTATTTGGGGAGCTATTCTGTGAGGATGGGGTAGTGTTTTCCGGATTTCCTGGCTGTTCCCTCCTCCTGCACTTCCCTACCCCCACAGGGCGTAGTAGAGAGATAAGCAAGATGCGCACACTGTCATCAGTAATGCAGCCTCTTCTGTCTCTGAGTGGAGTCCGTAGCAGTTGATGCAAATAGCACAGCTTGTAAATGTGCAGATTGGATCAGAGCCCTAAAGTGCACCCTAGAAAACACGGCTGCGTGTTCTTCATCTACGGCTAATTATAACTTTATTCATTACAGTCTGGCTCATAAGATTATAGACCTAAATCAGGAATAGAATATGTGTTACATATATATTTTTGTAATACTTTCCCTCCGTCAGAAGTGAGTCTCTGCCTCTAGCGAGAGGCGTGAAGTCAGAGTCCCATCCCCAAGTCGGGCATCTGCAATGTGGCATTTTTCTGTCGCCGCCCCACACTTTCGCTCAAAGCAACGTGGAGGTGTTAATCAACTCAGAAAGCACCCAGCCCGCCAGTCCCGCCCGACAAATCAGAGCAACTGTCAAAGGGAGATGTAAAAGGGGTTATTAATCTTGGGGGCCAAATGTTTTTAATTATGTACACACAGTATTCAAATGAGGTTAGAATTTGTCTTATGGGTTCGCTCTTTCCCTCCACGGTTGATCCCGCAGTGCAGCGGGGTACACGAAGGGAGAAGTCCCGTGAAGGATTTCTTCTTGTTCTAGAAGGCTTGACTTCTAAGTGTCAGATTACCCTAAGGTCCAGCCCTTGAACCTCTTATTCATTTTTTAAAAATTTATTTTATTGAACTATAGTCGATTTACCATACTGTGTTAATTTCTGCTGCATAGCAAAGTGATTCAGTTTATACGTATGTATACTTTTTCATATTCTTTTCCATCACGGTTTATCACAGGATATTGAATATAGTTTCCTGGGCTCTACAGTAGAACCTTGTCTATCCTGGACCTCTGTTTCTTTCATTAGGGGATAATCCATTCCTTGGCTTTAGATATCATTTAGACACTGAAGACAGATATTTAACCTGTAGCTCTTTCCTGTACACTGTACTGCAGGATCAGAGAACAATCCCCTGCTGGATGTCTCTACTTGAATATTTCTTGGACTACTCAAATTTTAAATGCTGACAGTGAAAAAATCTGTTTTTTGTTTTTCTTTTTCTCTCTCTTTCGAAACATGGTCTTCTCTGAGCTGCCCCTAGTGAAAGCACTCTCCGATGTTATTCTTTAAGAGCACTGTCCTTCTGCTTGCTTAACCTACACACCTAGGAGTAATTCTGGATTCTTCTTTCCTTCACCTCTCACAGCAACGGGCAAGTCCGATGGACATTTCCTGTCAATTACATCCTGAATTCAGCTCTTTCTCTCTGGTTGTCACCTCTCATCCTGGGCCACAGCAGGACTCCCCTCGCTAGCTTTCCTGCTTCCTTTTTTTTTTTTTTTTTTAAGTTTATTCTTTCTTTCTTAGAAAAGGTTAAGATTTCTTTTTTTTGTTTAATGTGGACCATCTTTTAAAATCTTTATTGAATTTGTTACATCACTTCTGTTTTATGTTTGGTTTTTTTGGGAAGCAGCAAGGTGTGTGGGATCTTAGCTTCCTCACCAGGGATCAAACCCACACTCCCTGCATTTGAAGACAAAGTCTTAACCACTGGACCATCAGGGAAGTCCTCACTGCTTCCTGCCTTGCCTCTTCCTCCACTCTCCGTTCTCCCTCCAGCAGCCAGAGGGATACTTTAAAAAATAAGCCGTCATACCCCACTCTCCTGTTGCTAACCTTCTAATGGCTTCAGAATAAACGCCTCATCCCCTTGCAGTGCCCTCAGGGCCTTACAGAATCTGGTTCCAGCCCACCCTTCTGCTCTCATTGTTATTTTTCATTCCTTGAACTCTGCCAAACTCATTCCTGCCTCAGGCCTTTGACCACGCTATTTCTCTTCCCAAGACTCTTCTCTAAGAGTCTCTTTCTAAGACTTCCTGTTCTCAGCCTGGCTGGAATCCTCCAAATGTCTTTCTAGAGGGTCTGAGCCTGGGTGGGGAGAGGGGTAACCGAGGTCCCCCTATCCCTTGAAGAGGGTGTGTTCTCCGTCTCCAGACAAGATTTCACATAAGAGAAAATTCTCTTAGGAAACCCAGGAGCTGAAAAGAAGGGGTTGCTGGATGCTGACGGCCTCCAAATGTCAAGAGTGACCTACGGTGGCTCTAAGTTCAAAGGTAGGTAATGAACTTCTGTGCAGTCAGAGATCACAACCCACAGTCAGAACCCGCCTGGTGACTTTGGGTCCTGGTCCTTAAATGGAAAGCACTGCTACGCGCTGAATGTTACATTCTTGGAAGATGTTTCAAAACGTCTCTGCTTTCTGCTTAGATGCTCTGTCACCTTCCACAGAGTTTCTAACGCACTTGGGCTCTGATCCTGAGGACAGAGAGGGTGACTTCTGGCTTCTCTCTCCTCCACGTTTAGCACTGCACCTGGCACAGAGCTGACACTCGGTAAAGGAGCGGAGAAAGACCACGGCTTGTCTGCAGGATGGTCTTGTGACAGTAAAGATTTGCCTTTTTGGATGGCATCACTGACTCAAGGGACATGAGTTTGAGTAAACTCCGGGAGTTGGTGATGGACAGAGAGGGCTGGCGTGCTGCAGGCCATGGTGTGGCAGAGAGTCGGACTGAGCGACTGAGCGACTGAACTGAACTGAACAAGGAATTGACTTTTCCCCGTGTTAGTAGATGCTGAGTGTATTGAGATCAGGATGAGGTCTTAACCTTTCTAGTCGTCCTCACAGTATACCGTATCAGTACCTAGTACAGTACTGAGCATTTAATGAGCTCTTAGAACATTTCTGTAGAAATGCTCTGCTGAAGGGAACAATTCCATAGTCATCTCAGTTTAATGAAAGGGACCACTGGTGATCAGTGCATGTCTCTGTCTCCTGGCACCTGGCACCCCAGTGAGTAAAGAGGTAGGTATGCTCTCTGACATTCTGGGGGAAGCAAGGGGACAGTTGAGAGGGTGCTGAGGTCTCCTTTAGGGGCTTCCTTTGGAGAAAAGAGAGTTTTCCCCTTTTACTGAAGATGCCAAATGAGGCCTGGCATGAAACATGGATTCATATGGTTTTTTGTGTGCAAACAATATATCCATTATAGAACAGTTTTATATTTCCTCATCTGACTTGAAAGGGTGGCGCTTTGTATAAACCACATTGTTTGAGCTGAAAATTGTATTCTGCAGATTTCATTTTGATAAGAGAATTCTGGCTTTGTCGCCAACCAACATTTTAAGAAGTCACATAAAGAAGCAATGCCTTGAAAATGCATGTTCTTAGCAAGCTAATTCTGGTAGGTCTCATCATCCTCCACAGTTCCTTCACTTGTTGCATCATAAACAGTCTTTGTTTAGCCAGAAGTATGTGCAGGCCCAGGCAATAGTCTTGGAGTAAATGCCATTGCCCCCTTCTGTGACAGCTCCTATGAGTGTGTCTCCTAAGCTGTGTCAATGATGCCAGATGATCATCATCACCATTATCATCACAATCATCATCAATATTTACATTCATTGAGATTTTTCTGTGTGCAAGGCATCTTTCTAAGCACTTCATATGCATTATCTTCTTTAATCTTCTCAACAGAGGCATGTCTTATTATTTATCCTCATTTTACAGATGGGGGGAAAAAGGTCTCAGAGAGGTTAAATAGATTGTCCAGGTCATAGGGTTGGCAACATCAGATTGCTGGAGCAATAGAAAGACTTGAGTACTACCCAATGCGTAAAGTAGTGATGGATGCCATCCATTCCCTGGGGACATCTGATCTTCTGAATTAGCTTTGGAAGACACCTGGCATGTCAGAAAGAGCATTGATGCTCTAGTCAGACAGATCTCAGTCCTAACCCCAGCACAGTTACCTATCAACTAGGTGACTATAAGCAAGGCTTCCCTGGTGGCTCAGACGGTAAAGCATCTGCCTACAATGTGGGAGACCCGGGTTTGATCCCTGGGTCAGGAAGACCCTCTGGAGAAGGAAATGGTCACCCACTCCAGTACTGTTGCCTGGAAAATCCCATGGATGAAGGAGCATGGTAGGCTACAGTCCATGGGGTCGCAAAGGACATGACTAAGTGACTTCACTTTCTTTTTTCAAATTTTCTTTAAGCAAGTTTTTAATTTATCTGAGCGTCACTCTCCTTATCCCTAAAAGGAAGATAAGAATAACATTTGTGAGAACCAACCAAGTATCTGTAATAGATCAGATGCCCATAGAATACTATTATTCTAACAGTTATGGGCACATGTGCCAGACTAAGAACTATATTTTCATGAATTATCTCATCTAATCCTCAAAACAACTCCAGGAGATTGGTCTTTTATTCTATCTTCATTATATAGAAGGGTAAAGTGTGGCTCAGAGAGGTGTAAATTACTCAACAGAGGCCAGTTTTGGAGTCAGAGGAAACTGCCAGTGAAAAGTAATTCTTCCAACTTGACTTTGGAAAAACCCCCTTAATGTCTCTGAAGTTCAGTGTTCATACATGATACATGAAACACCAGCCCAATAGGGGGTGGTAGAAGCGGAGTGACAAAAGGTAAGTAACAGACAGTCCAAAATGCTCTGTCTTTCCCTTTCCCTTTATGGAAGCCCTGCCACAACACCTGCCTCTAAATTTCCATTGAATATGGTCTCTCTCTTACAACCTGTGTTAGCAAGATGCCTCAAATGTTGGGTTACAGTCTCCTAAGAAGCAGAGTGATGCTGTCTTTGTCTTTGGGTTCCTCCCCACACCTTTCCCAGCAAACTGGCTCATGGCAGGTGTTAACTAATGCTGCCTAAATAAATGGATGTGCAAACAAAGGAATAAGGTAGCTCCCCCAACCAGAACCTCGGTGGCTGAGCCTTCGGTGGGGTGTCTTTGAAACTTCCTTAGAACTGGCAGCATCAGCTCATCACCTGGGCAGTGCAGGGGACAGAAACCTGTCTCTTTATTGCTGCAGCTGTCCCCTTACAGCAAGGGGAAATTCTAGCCAGTCGCTCTCAGATCTGAAGCGGAGAGAAAGCCTGGGAGTCCATGTGCCAGAGGAGAAATGATTCACAGTCATCGCGCTGTGTAGGAAGGACGAACTGGGAGGCAAACTGCTAGCATGCTCCAGGGTTTGCCTCTCGGTAATGTGAGCTTTGCAGTCTGGCCAGGAGTGAGCTTTTCACCATAAACATTCAGGGCATGCTGCTTATGTTTTAAAAGTGACGTGTTTTAATTTCCAGCCAAAAATACTATATGTTTGGATTGCAGTTTCTCAAGTTGCTAAAAAATTATTCAGAGGAGATGAAAACCTGCCATGCGGTAGAGGAAGCAGCCTGATGTTTAATGCAAAGGCTAAATCAGTTCTCTGGGAAGCAGGGTCTTCTTTTGAAGCCAGACCATGCAGTGGACAACATAGAGCTAGGACATTTCCAATCTCCTATGATGGCCAGCTTGAATTCTTTAGGGCATAGAACTACATCAGGACACTTGGTTTTTCATTTGTTAGGGGTAGATCCGATAAAATAGACTAGTTAAGCTGCAGTAACAAACAGCTCTTAGATTCTAATGGCAATAGGTTACTTTCTTACTCATCGACATGCTGCTTATTGGTCAGCAGGAGGCTCTGCTTCATGTCTCCTCTTGAGGGACTTGGTCTACACGATGGAGCAGCCACCATCTTGAACATTGCCCATTACCACCACAGGATAGAGCTCTGGAGTACTTGAGTAACATCTAAACAGTCAAATACTCTGGTCCAGAAGCAGCACATGCTACCTTTGCTGACCACACACTGACGAGGGCTGTGCCCCGGTGGCATCTAGCCACAAGGAGTCAGGAAAGGCAATCCTATTATGTGTCTGGAAGGAGAACCAGATATCAGCAAGCAGCACCATCAAGATCTACATAGGGTATTTGATGCACTTGAAATCATTGGGAGAAAAGAAGAGAGAAATCATAATCATAATGTATCTCAGAGGAAGAGAAATCTTAACTCAGATTTTTAAAAAAATCCATTCTGAGCAGAATAGAAGATTTTTTTCTTCCTCCTTCAACTTCTAAGGAATGGTTTATAAATTCTCTCTGTACTTGAAAAACAACTAAGCCATTAGAGTTGAGATGGATTCTCTGGTGTGTGCATGTGTGTGTATGGTGTAGTGTATTGCAGTTTAGGAAGTAGATCAGAAGAAAAAGACCAAAAGTGCTTTAGTCTAGTGTCTTCCCTGAGCCACTCAAGGGCTTAGAGGTTGTTGCAAAGCTAGAGAACTGCAATATCCAGTCCAGCGGTTTGGTCTTGAACAAGCTCATGAGAGACCTTATAAAACAGAAAAGGCGGAACAGACCTTGTGGATGGAAGTTGTCTCCTTTCTCCAAGTAGTGCAAGATGATGTCCAGGTAAGACTTCAAGGAAAGCACGCTCATGCACTGCACTCCCCTTCTCAGGACAAAGAATGCCAAGGCTAGGAGACATCGAAATAACAACAGCAACAACTACAACCCCTTCCATCTGTCTATATCCAAACTCAAACTGGTCCTTCCAACAACCTTCTGCAGAAGACTGAACATCATTATCCCTGTTTCTCAGAGGACAGGTCTATGGTCTGCAGAAGTAAGATGATTTGCTCAAAGTTGCCTGATTAGTAGGGGCTTCTGGGGTGGGGCAGTGGTTAAAAATCCACCTGCCAATGCAGGAAACCCAAGAGACACAAGTTGGATTCCTGGGTCAGGAAGATCCCCTGGAGGAGAAAATGGCAACCCATTCCAGTATTCTTGTCTAGAAAATTCCATGGATAGCAGAGCCTGGTGGAGCCAAGTCCATGGGGTCACAAAGAGTCAGACATGACTGAGCTTCCATGTACATTTGGTTAGTAAATGATATAGTTAGGATTTAAGCTTAGATATCTGAACATCAGGTCCAATGCTCTTTTCATTGTGGTTTCCATGGAAACCAGGAGCTTTCTTGCCCCTTGTTCAGTGTTATGGGGTGAATGTTTTTGTTCTCTCCACATTAATATGGTGAAGCACTGGCAGCTAATGTGGAGGTATTAAGGAGGTGGAACCTCTGGGAAGTAATTAGATTTAGGTGAATTCATGAGGGTGGGGCCTCCATGATGGGATTAGTGCCCTTATAAGAAGAAAAAGGAAGACCAGAGCTCTCTCTCTCCAACATGTGAGTACATTGTGAGAAGGTGGCTGCTCCAGGTCAAGAAGGGCTTTCTCCAGGAACTGAAAATATTAGTACCTTGACCTTGGACTTCCCAACCTTCCAAACTATGGGAAATAATGTCTGTTGTTTAAGCCACCCAGTCTACGGTATTTTGTTATAGCAGCCCAAGTAGATGATGACATTCATCTTCTTATAATTTAATCTTAGAACTTCAACAAGTACCAAGTGTCTAGAGAACCTTCATTCCCTTCATCCCATGTGTTTAAGTTCAGGAGTGTCAGCAGAAGTAACACTCTGGCCTTTATGCACCTTTATTAACTAGTCCCTGGAGGAGGAAGGTTGGTCTGATAGGCAAGTTTTAGAAAAGGAACTGAGTGAGCATGCTCAGCTCAGCCATCTCTGTATTTTCTTGGATCCAGCTTCAGGCATGACATATTTGGGACCTAGAAAAGAGCCTCTTGATGAAAGTGAAAGAGGAGAGTGAAAAAGCTGGCTTAAATCTCAACATTCAGAAAACTAAGATCATGGCATCTGGTCCCATCACTTCATGGGAAATAGATGGGGAAACAGTGGAAACAGTGGCTGACTTTATTTTTCTGGGCTCCAAAATCACTGCAGATGGTGATTGCAGCCATGAAATTAAAAGACGCTTACTCCTTGGAAGGAAAGTTATGACCAACCTCGACAGCATATTAAAAAGCAGAGACATTACTTTGCCAACAAAGATCCATCTAGTCAAAGCTATGGTTTTTCCAGTAGTCATGTATGGATGTGAAAGTTGGACTATAAAGAAAGCTGAGCGCTGAAGAATTGATGCTTTTGAACAGTGGTGTTGGAGAAGACTCTTGAGAGTCCCTTGGACAGCAAGGAGATCCAACCAGTCCATCCTAAAGGAGATCAGTCCTGGGTGTTCGTTGGAAGGACTGATGCTGAAGCTGAAATTCCAATACTTTGGCCACCTCATGCGAAGAACTGACTCATTGGAAAAGATCCTGATGCTGGGAGGGATTGAGGGCAGGAAGAGAAAGGGATGACAGAGGACGAGATGCCTGGATGGCATCACCAATTCGATGGACATGAGTTTGAGTAAACTCCAGGAGTTGGTGATGGACAGGGAGGCCTGGAGTGCTGCAATTCATGGGGTCATAAAGAGTCAGACACTGAACTGAACTGGGTGGTAGTAGGTGTTAAATATGTTCTTCCTTAAGGTGGGCAAGTGGTAGGGGCTTTCCAGGTGGTGCTAGTGGTAAAGAACACACCTGTCAATGCAGGAGACATAAGAAATACAGTTTTGATACCTGGGTCAGGAAGATCCCCTGGAGGAGGGCAAGGCAACCTATTCCAGTATTCTTGCCTGGAGAATCCCATGGACAGAGGGAGCCTGGCAGGCTACAGTCCATAGGGTTGCAAAGAATCAGACATAACTGAAATGACTTAGTGGTAAGTTTCCCAGGCAAGCCTTGCCCTGGGCAGCAAGCGCACAGTGGTCATCCCATTTACTGAATGGGTAAACTGATACCTGAAGTATGGTGCTGGGAAGCCTACTTGTGGCCACAAGTCTAAAGGCATGTTCTTCAAATCACCTTCAAAGATAATATTTTGATTTCCATATATATCATATGTCTTATATCTCTGTTGGTTTCAAACTTACTTATGGAGGACAGGAAAGAGTGGGATTGATGATCACTTAAAAAATCTGACTCACATCTATGGATAGATCAATTAAACAGAAAATTAGCAAGGAAATACAAACTTTAAATGATACAATGGACCAATTAGACCTAATTGATATCTATAGGACATTTCATCCCAAAACAATGAATTTCACCTTTTTCTCAAGTGCACATGGAACCTTCTCCAGGATAGCAAATTCAAAAAAATTAAAATCATTTTAAGCATCTTTTCTGATCACAATGCAGTAAGATTAGATGTCAACTACAGGAAAAAAACTATTAAAAATACAAACATATGGAGGCTAACCAACACTCTTCTGAATAATCAACAAATCACAGAAGAAATAAAAAAAGAAATCAAAATATGTATAGAAAAAAATGAAAATGAAAACACGACAACCCAAAACCTATGAGATTCAGTAAAAGCAGTGCTAAGGGGAAGGTTCATAGCAATACAAGCTTACCTCAAGAAACAAGGGAAAAATCAAATAAATGACTTAACTTTACACTTAAAGCAGCTAGAAAAAGAAGAAATGAAGAACCCCAGGGTTAGTAGAAGGAAAGAAATCCTAAAAATTAGGGCAGAAATAAATGAAACAAAGGAGACCATAGCAAAAATAAACTAAGCTAAAAGCTGATTCTTTGAGAAGATACATAAAATAGACAGACCATTAGCCAGACTCATCAAGAAAAAAAGGGAGAAGAATCAAATCAACAAAATTAGAAATGAAAATGGAGAAATCACAACAGACAACACAGAAATACACGGGATCATAAGAGACTACTATCAGCAACTATCTGCCACTAAGATGGATAACTTGGAAGAAATGGACAAATTCTTAGAAAAGTATAACTTTCCAAAACTGAACCAGGAAGAAATAGAAAATCTTAACAGACTCATTACAAGCATGGAAATTGAAACTGTAATCAGAAATCTTCCAACAAACAAAAGTTCAGGACCAGATGTCTTCACAATTGAATTCTACCAAAATTTTAGAGAAGAGCTAACACCTATCCAGTCAAACTCTTCCAGAAAATTGCAAAGGAAGGTAAACTTCCAAACTCGTTCTATGAGACCACCATCACCCTAATACCAAAGCCAGACAAAGATGCCACAAAAAAGAAAACTACAGGCCAATATCACTGATGAACACAGATGCAAAAGTCCTTAACAAAGTTCTAGCAAACAGAATCCAACAACATATTAAAAATATCATACATCATGACCAAGTGGGCTTTATCCCAGGGATGCAAGGATTCTTCAATATTCACAAATCAATCAATATGATACACCACCACATTAACAAATTGAAAGATAAAAACCATATGTTTATCTCAATAGATGCAGAGAAAGCATTTGACAAAATTCAACATCCATTTATGATAAAAACCTTCCAGAAAGTAGGCATAGAAGGAACATACCTCATAATAAAAGCCATATATGATAAATCTACAGCAAACATTATCCTCTATGGTGAAAAATTGAAAGCATTTCCCCTAAAGTCAGGAACAAGACAAGGGTGTCCACTCTCACCACTACTATTCAACATAGTTTTGGAAGTTTTAGCCACAGCAGTCAGAGAAGAAAAAGAAATAAAAGGAATCCAGATTGGAATAGAAGAAGTAAAACTCTCACTGTTTGCTGGTGACATGATACTCTACATAGAAAACCCTAAAGACTCCACCAGAAAATTACAATAGCTAATCAATGAATATAGTAAAGTTGCAGGATATAAAATTAACACACAGAAATCCCTTGCATTCCTATACACTAACAATGAGAAAACAGAAGGAGAAATTAAGGAAACAATTCCATCCACCATTGCAATGAAAAGAAAATACTTAGGAATAAATCTACCTAAAGAAACAAAAGACCTATATATAGAAAACTATAAAACACTGATGAAAGAAATCAAAGACACAAATAGATGGAGAAATATACCATATTCCTGGATCAGAAGAATCAATATAGTGAAAATGAGTGTACTATCCAAAGTAATCTATAGATTCAATGCAATCCCTATCAGGCTACCAATGGTATTTTTCAGAGAACTAAAACAAATAATTTCACAATCTGTATGGAAATACAAAAAACCTCAAATAGCCAAAGCAATCTTGAGAAAGAAGAATGGAACTGGAGGAATCAACCTGCCTGACTTCAGGCTATACTACAAAGCTATAGCCATCAAGACAGTATGGTACTGGCACAAAGACAGAAATATAGATCAATGCAACAAAATAGAAAGCCCAGAGATAAATCCACGCACCCATGGACACCTTATCTTTGACAAAGGAGACAAGAATGTACAATGGAGAAAAGACAATCTCTTTAACAAGTGGTGCTGGGAAAACTGGTCAACCACTTTAAAAGAATGAAACTTGAGCCCTTTGTAACACCATACACAAAAATAAACTCAAAATGGATTAAAGATCTAAATGTAAGACCAGAAACTATAAAACTCCTAGAGGAAAACATGGGCAAAACACTCTTTAACATAAATCATGGCAGGATCCTCTAATGACCCACCTCCCAAAGTAATGGAAATAAAAGCAAAAATAAACAACTGGGACCTAATTAAACTTAAAAGCTTTTGCACAATGAAGGAAACTATAAGCAAGGTGAAAAGATAGCCTTCAGAATGGGAGAGAATAATAGCAAATGAAGCAACTGACAAGGAATTAATCTCAAAAATATACAAGCAGCTCCTGCAGCTCAATTCCAGAAATGTAAATGACCCAATCAAAAAATGGGCCAAAGAACTAAAACAGACATTTCTCCAAAGAAGATATACAGATGGCCAACAATACATGAAAAGATGCTCAACATCACTCATTATCAGAGAAATGCAAATCAAAACAACAATGAGGTACCATCTCATGCCAGTCAGAATGGCTGCTACCCAGAAGTCTACAAACAATAAATGCTGGAGAGGGTGTGGAGAAAAGGGAACCGTTTTACACTGTTGGTGGGAATGCAAACTGGTACAGCCACTATGGAGAACAGTGTGGAGATTCCTTAAATAACTGGAAATAGAACTCCTGTGTGACCCAGCAATCCCACTGCTGGTCATACACACCGAGGAAACCAGAAATGAAAGAGACATGTGTACCCCAATGGTCATCTCAGTACTGTTTACAACAGCCAGGACCTGGAAGCAACCTAGATGTCCATCGGCAGACAAACAGATAAGAAAGTTGTGATACATATACAGGATGGAATATTACTCAGCTATTAAAAAGAATGCATTTGAATCAGTTCTAATGAGGTGGGTGAAACTGGAGCCTATTATACAGAGTGAAGTAAGTCAGAAGGAAAAACACCCAATATAGTATATTAACAAATATATATGGGATTTAGAAAGATGGTTACAATGACCCTACATGCGAGACAGCAAATGAGACGCAGATGTAAAGAACAGACTTTTGGACTCTGTGGGAGAAGACAAGGGTGGGATGATTTGAGAGAATAGCATTGAAACATGTGTATTATCATATGTGAAATAGATGACCAGTCCAGGTTTGATGCATGAGACAGGGTGCTCAGGGCTGGTGCACTGGGATGACCCTGAAGGATGGGGTGGGGAGGGAGGTAGGAAGGAGGTTCGGGATGCGGAACACATATACACCCATGACTGATTCATGTCAATGTATGGCAAAAACCATTACAATATTATAAAGTAATTCACCTCCAATTAAAATAAATTAATTAATTTACAAAAAAATTGATTTCAGGAAATGATCAGTCACATATGAATGGATGAAGGTTAGCATTAGCTTCCCCAGTTCTGTTTTCTTGCTTTTTTATGATTAAAAAAAATCTGATTGCCAGGACTCTGTGGAAAAGCTTGTATTTTATTTATGTTTGAATTTCTCATTCCTAATACACTTCCAGCCCATGATAGTTCCATAATAAGTGTTTGTAAAATAAAGTCCACTGTTGGCTCAGGGAGCCAGGTCAGGACAAAGGATAGAGACCATAAGCCAGCCTGAGAAATCCGACACCTGTACTTCGGAGATTTGGCAGAAACTAGGATGGCAGCTCTTACAATGGCCCCGTGTGTGAGGAGCCGCAAGGCCTGAGTCACCCACAGGCCTGATGACTAGTCTTCTTGCCCAGGCAGGTTTGATCCAAAGCTCAGGTCTACTGCACTCCTTACCAAACAGAAAGAAACCTTGACTGGGAGTCTTTCTCTAGTCTTGTCTGCAGAGGTGCAGAAGCATTCTTCTTGCATGGGCTCTGTCTGATGAGTCATGTGAATCCCAGGACCCCAGCAGGCCTAAGGTCCAGGACTCTATTTTGGTCAAAGACTCAAATCTTAAAGAGTCCTAAAAACTCTGAATGTATCTGTATTTGTGTGAAGGCATCTATACACATTCTGTGAAGATCTCTTGGAGGAGGACACAGCAACTGATTCCAGGATTCTTGCCTGGAGAATTCCATGGACAGAGGAGCCTGGTGTGTTACAGTCCACAGGGTCACAAAGGGTCAGACATGACCGAAGTCACTTAGCACGGCATGGCACTCCCCCATTAGGGAGAGCCATCTGTCTTGTTCAGTCTACTGATTCAAATATTGATCTTACCCCCAAGCACCCTCATAGACACACCCAGAATTATGTTTGACCAAATGTCTGTACATCCGGTGGCCCAGTGAAGTTGACACATTAGCAATCATGACAGGTAGTCGGTAAATATCATTTAATTAATTAACTAGTTGATTACTAATAAATGAAAATGTTTTGGCTGCAAGGCTGTATATCACTGTAGTTGCAGGCTCCTGTTGCTGGTCCTAAAATTGTCCTGGGCCAGCCTCACATCCTGCGGAAGCTGCTCTGATAAAGTGAGAAGAATATTTTCTCCCTCACAATCTCTTGACATAGTGCAGGCAGTTGCATTGTTTGTGATGGGCTCTAGGAAGGCTGCCCTGGACTCCCATTGTCTCACTGAGATCCTCTCTGCAAACATTTTTAAGTTCTCTGCTGTGTATGTCTGTAGGGCTGAGACCCGCACAGTGAGGATGAGATGGGCACCATCCAGAAACCTGGTCCAGAAAAACTATCCTCCCTAGGCCCCTCCCACTCAGGGAGCACTTTCCCTCAGTCCCCTCATCCCCTCCTTATCAGTCCAGGATTACCCTCCTACAGATTTCAACATTAAGTTTGTGCTCAGTCCCTAGCTTTTCACAGATACGTATGAACATAAGACTCCAATGCCAGCAGGATCTTCAGCAGCCAGATCATTGGCTCAATGATTCTGCTTGCATTTGCTTCAGGGCACTCTCAAGGTATTTAGGGGCTCACTGTTGCACCTTGTTTGGGCACAGTGATGGTGCTTACTGAGTGCTTCGCTATCATTACCTCTGGAGGTCACTGCCAGGGAATGAGACTTCTTTGCTCGTCTCTGCTGGACCAAGGCCAGGCTGGTCCTGGTGACTGACTTGGCAACTCTCACTGAAACATCAGGCCTGTGAGGCTGCTCCCAGGATTTCAGAAATGGGAGTAGGGGTACTAGAGACTGGATATTTTTGCATTTCCCAAACTCATATGTTGAAATTTAACCCCCAGTGTGATGGTATTTGGAAGTTTTGGGCCTTTGGGAGGTGATTAGGTCTTGAGGGTGGAGCCTCCATGAATGGGATTAGTGCCCTTATAAAAGAGACCCTGGAGAGATCTGTCATCCATTCTACTATATGAGGACACACTGGGAAGACAGCTGTCCAAGAAAAAGGACATCAAACCTGCCAATGCCTTGATCTAGGACTCCCAGCCTCCAGAACTGTGACAAATATATTCCCTTGACAAATAAATAAGTCACCCAGTCTGTGGTCTTTTGAATACAGCAATCTGAGTGGACTAAAATGAGGAAGCATCCAGAGCCCAGGAGATGTTTTTGTTCTCCCTGTACCTCGAGGCTTGCCTCTAAATTATGCATCTTCATGATGTGGTCAGTCTTCGAACGTGTGTTTACACACATTCAATGCTCGTTACTACCTAAGACAGTGTGCCGCAGTGTTCAATCACCCTGACAATAAGAGTACCACTGTGATAATAATAATTTCTGCAGATAGAATTTCTAGAGCACTTCCATATGCCAAATGTTAAGCACTTTACATGGATTATCTCATATAATCCTCTGAAGAACTCTGTGAGGTAGATGATTTTATTATTCTTATTTTACAGACAAGGAAGCTGACACACAGAGGGGTTAAGTAATAGCTAAGTGGTGATTCAAATCCAGGCTGTCTAACTCCATAGCTTGAGCATTTAAATCTCTTATTTGGGTTCTTCTCTTTCTTTCTTGCTCTCTCTCTCTCTTGGCTTTCAGCTCCAGGTTTACTCTTTTAGACCCCACAGGCCAAGTCTTCCCATTCTTTCTCATGATGGCCCTTCAGAGTTTTGCAAATGGTAGTCATGCCCCTGGATGATACATGATCCTTCCCTGTTCTCCTGTGACATGCCTCAACCCTCTCCCCATTGGGCTGGGAGTGCTCAAAGGCTCCAGCAGGTGTACCCACTTTGAAGCACAGAGCGAGCGTAGGCTCAGGCAAGACAGATAAGCACAGGACCTTCGGATCCTGTGTTTGAGACGCTGGGAAGCTGCCATGAATACAACCTCAGAGCATCAGGGAACCCACATCTAGAATGTTGACTCATTCTTGGCTCTACTACAGTCAGAATCCCTACCGGGAATTTCTCATTGTCTGTGGCTAAATCTCCCCTTCCCAGTCTTGTACTTGAGCAGTTACTTTTTTGAACCTGAGAGCTGGACCTGACACTGTGTCTATTAAGAATCTTAAGCAATGACAGTTCCACTGGGGACTAGACTCACAGATCAGAGCAAAGCCTTCCCAGACATTTTGTCTGGAAGTGACTGGTAGTTTTGCGCTGGTCTTAGTTGGCAAAGTCATCAGCATTGTCAGTCTCAGAAAGCAGAGACACACAGGAAGAAGGAGAGCTGTGGAGTCAGAAGACCTGAGTTCCACTCCCAGGCTTGAACCTGTTAAATTCGCCAGGTGATGCTTCACCTCTGTTGGCACACAATGTCACTCATTAATTGTAGGTTAAATTTTGCAGTGTCTGGAGATACATAGGCCCTGTGGCCCAACTCCTGGGTTTGAATTCTAGCTCTTTTACTAACAAGCTGTGTGACCTCAGGCAGGTTATATAATCTCTCTTTGAGTCAATTTCCTTATTTTCATTGTGGGAATTTTAGGAGTACCTACTTTAAGAGTTGTTTTGAGGGTCTGCAGAGTTAATAGAAGATACATGCTGGGTATGGAGGAAAATAAGTACTAAATTATTCATTCACACATCATTTTATAATAATTATTAAAAAATAACACAATAGTTATACAAGCTAAAAGTACATTGAGCGTAAGTGCCATTGTTTTCTATGTAGATAACTTATTTATGTAAATTAAGTAACTAAATACGTGTATAATAAGACATGTAACATAGCATATAATCAGAACAAGACACAGCATGTAATCAGAACAAGAGAGTCAAATTCTTCAGGTTCTACTTACAAAAACAAAAAATGATTTAGGAACATATGTGATTGATCAGAGTCAGTTTTTGTTTCATTTTTCCTACCAACATCCGCCTCTCTGACTAGATAACATTTCCTGGACCAAGACAAAGGGGAAGCAGAACAGAGAGAAGAGAGAAAAAGCGAACATGTTAAGTGAGTAGGAGGTGGAAGGAACCCTACTCCCTGCCTGGGCCCCACCCAGACCCCAGATGGAGCATTACATTGGCAGAGGTGACAGCCACTCCTGTTGAGCTTGGAGGATGCAAGGACATAGATCTCTCTTGCCTTGCCCCTGGGAGAATTTTCCTGCAGGGTGGGAAGCAGTTGGCTAGAGATGGCTGTGCAGGGAAATGGGTGGTGGCACCTGAGAGAGCCTCCCAGAGTTCGTCCTGGTTCAGGCACTGAAGGTAGAAGTGACCAGTGTGGAGAGACAGTGACAACAGTGGACTAGAGGCTTCTGTGGCTTGGCAATCTGTAAGCCCCAGTGACTTGATCTGAATAAGATTATGCTTCTGCCACAAGCGGAGTAAGGGCTTGAAATAAGATTTAAACTCACTTATGAGAAAATTATCCAAAATAATTTAAATCAACCACAGACAACTACTGCTAAAATTTTCACACTGCACACACACACACGCACACACACGCATAACACAGCTTAGATACCTAGAAGGTCTGAATGTGATTTGTTTTGCATTAACAACATTTCTAGGATTTAGATTCTTAACTTCAAAGGAGCACAGTGATGGCAAAATACATGAAAATGGAAGATATGTTATATAGTATTTGCTAAGAAATAATTAAATGTAAAAAATTACTTAATATAATTATGCCCTGTGACTGTATTGTATTGATTACAAATGTCTTCAAATTGTATCCACTGAAAATGTCTCCTTTTACCTGAAAATCTGAGGGAAGAAACCTACACAAACCTATATATTTAATAATGTAAAGGCAATACTTTGTTTTCTTTATGAATTTTTATACTGTTTTCTTTAGGAAAACATTTTTTAAGAAGCATTGCACAATAATAAAAAGCATACAAAATTTTTATGTGTAAGGAAATCCTTCCTGATCTATAGATGTGGTAAAAATCACATATCATTAGGATTTTCTGTAATAGCTTTTGAGAAACTGTGGTTCTTTTTTTAAAGTTACATCAGCAGCAACTTCTTGTTCTTAACACGTCTTTCCTTTCAAATTTCCTTTTACTTGGGGCATCTGGACACTCTTCAGCAGGGTGATAAGTGACCTTCTTCCAGGAGACAGGATCCTCACTACGCAAAATGATCTCCATCACGGTCCTCTGATCTACCTGTGACCACATGATCCACCCTGTCTAAGCAAGTCTGTTACAAAAGTGCTGCACATCAGTCTTTGGGCATCACAGTACAGATCCTCCTCCACTTACAATGGGCTTGTGCCCTGATAAGACCATTGAAAATTGAAAATATCATAAGCCTAACATGCATTTTTTGTTGCTATTTGGTTGACAAGTCATGTCTGACTCTTTGCCACCCCATGGACTGCAGCATACCAGACTTCCTTGTCCTTCACTATTTCTCAGAGTTTGCTCAAACTCATGTCCATTGAGCCAATGATGCCATCCAACCATCTCATCCTCTATTGCCCACTTATACTCCTGGCCTCAATCTTTCCCAGCATCAGGGTCTTTTCCAATGAGTCAGCTCTTTGAATCAGGTGGCCAAGGTATTGGAGTTTAAGCATCAGTAGTTGTGGCACTTGGGCTTAGTTGCATCACAGCACATGGAATCTTCCTGGGGCAGGAATAGAACCTGTGTCCCCTGCATTGGCAGGCAAATTCTTAACCACTGGATCACCAGAGAAGTCCTTAAATGCATTTAGTTCACCTACCTTACTGGACACTGTTGCTTGGCCTAACCTACCTTGGAAGTCCTCAGAACACTTCTGTTGGCCTACAGTTGAGCAAAATCATCTAACACAAAGCCTATATTGTTACATACAATGTTGACTATCTCATGGGATTTATTGAATATTCTACTAAAAGTGAAAACAGAATGGCGGACGGGATACAGAATGATTGTAAGCATATCCGTTGTTAACCCTTGTGATGGCAAGGCTGACAGAAGTTGGCTGACACTGCCCAGCAGCATGAGAGAGTATGGCACTGCATATGTCTAGACTGGGAAAAGATCAAAATTCAAAATGTGGTTTCTACTGATTGTGTATCAGACCGCCCTAAAGTTGAAACATTCTAAGTTAAACTACTGTAAGTCAGGGATCGTCTATAACTTGTCATTAATTATTACAGTGGTAGGATTTTTAAAAGAATTGTAAAAAACCACTCAGAATAAAACTTTCTATTCTAAAGATTTTAGAACTTCCATCTGTGTCCTATGTTCCAGTGTTTAGATGCTTCTAGTTTTAGACTCACAGATAAAATATCTTTTACCATTTCTATATATATGTATGTCATGTATATATAAAATGCATACATCTTTTTCTTTTGTATACTGCTTTTATAACTAAGCAGTATGTCATTCAATTTTTTATATATCTATACCGTTTTTATAAATAGTTGCATGGAACTCCATTATATGGAGCTGTCGCATTTTATTTAACCAACCACCTACTGTTGCATATTTGATTGTTTCTAATTTTCATTATTACAAAAAAAATTGCTGTGAATATCCTTGAACATACAACTTTGCATGCTATTTTATTTCCTTAGATGAAATTTTAAGAAGTGGGTGAATCAAATGGTATGCATATTTTAAAAATTGTGATACTCATTGCTAAATTATCGCCCAGAGAGGTGGTAGCAGTCTACACTGAATCCAGCAGAGCATGAGAGTGTGAGTTTTCATATACCTTCTCCAGCCCTAAGTACTGTCATCCCTTCTATTCCTTGCCAATCTGATAGGTAACATCAAGGTATCACACTGTTGATAAAATTTTATGTTTACTACTGCTTCTCTTTCTTCTGGTTTAAGAATCTTCATGTCATAAGTTCACTTCTTTTCTGTAGAGGTCCTCAGATCTGTGGTTACCAGAAGTTGGTGGAGGGAGGGGGAAATTGGATAGAGACAGTCAAAAGGGCCAAACTTCCAGTTAAAAGGTAAATAAGTACTAAGGATGCAACATACAACATGAGATGTACAGCAGCTCTGGGCACGGCATAGGGCTGCATAGGAAACAAGCGTAACAACAAAGTCTACTCTTTAGGTTGTTGTGAAGATTGAATAAGTGAATGCATATAAAGGGTTTAGCTATATACAGAATGGATAAACAACTAAGTCCTACTGTATAGCACATGAAACTATTTTCACTATCCTGTGATAAATCATAATGGAAAAGGATATGAAGAGGATAACTGAATCACTCTGCCCTACAGTAGAAATTAACACAACATTTTTAATCAACTATGTTTCAATAAATTAAAAAAAAAATAAAGGGCATAGGACAGTGCCTGGCTCCTGATGAATCCACAAGGAAGTTTAGTTATTCATGTCATAACTAAAGGGCAATGATAACTAAGGACACAGGTTCTTGAGCCAGTCTGTTGTTGTTTAGTCGCTAAGTCCTGCCCAATTTTTTGCAACCCCATGGATTGCAGCATGCCAGGCTCCTCTGTCCTCCATTGTCTCCCAGAGTTTGCTCAAATTCATGTCCATTGAGTCAGTGATGCTATCTAACCATCTCATCCTCTGCCACCAGCTTCTCCTTTTGCCTACAGTCTTTCCCAGCATTAGGGCCTTTTCCAATGAGGAGCCAGTCTATCTGGGTTCAAATGTCAGGTCTGACAGGACAATTTGGGCAAATCAATAATGCCCCCCTCCATCCACCTTGCACTTTCGTTTTTTAAACCTTGAGATGGAGTTAATGATAATATCTACCTCCTACGACTGTGAAAATTCAATGAGTGAAGATGTGTTAAGCAATTTAAATGGTGCCTGGTGTCTAGTAAATGCTATAAAAAAATTTTTTTTTTCTACTGAAGTTGTTATATAAGTATAGCCACCTTGAGTGTGTCCTCCCCAGGATGAAAATGCCTCTGATAACTGAGGCTTGTTGAATACTCAGCCTTCCTGGGGTCAGGCTGTGGAGACCAAGAAAGTAGATGATTCCTTCTGGCTCAGGGCTTCTAGGAGGGCAGATGGATTGTAGGATGTGAATCCCAACCTGCCATAGCCATTACTCAGCTAGCTTCTCTCCCCCCTTAGTGTCTCACTGGCCCAGTTGTGAAACAGTTAGAGCCAAGGTTTTTTTTCAGCCCACCAGCCTGCGAGAATGTGGCTGAGTTTCCTCCAGGGAAATCGACTCTCTAACGCAGGCTGGGAGTGAGCCAAGCCCTAATGCGGTGTCCTTTGAAGGCGCGTCCAGCTTCACCATTTCAAATGCAATATGCTTATTGCCGGCCTGATTTTTATTGGGAAAAAGCAGTGGTGTACTTTCCAGGTCCCTGGGGTCTGAATTAAAATAAAGGAAGTACTTTAAAAAATCAAATCCAAATAGCAGGACTTGGAAGCGTGCTGTTAAGTCAGAGTATCACAGACCTCGGAAGCAGCTTCCACACGGAGCCCCAAGACAAAGCCCTTTGGTAATTGCATTTGGAGGTCCCAGAGGCATTGGTAATGGGGGCAGGCTTCTCTTGGAGTCCTGTCTGCATCGCAAAGCAGATCAATCACAAAAGCTACAAGGTATGAGGTACCTACTGAGTGCCAAGTCCTGTATCATAGCATATATACTGGTAAGATAGCCATAAAATGTCTTCATTTTGCAGATGAGGAAACTGAAGATCAGATTTTTTTAAAAAAGCAAACAAAAAACTGTCCCTATAGTAGTAAGTGACAGAGCTGAGATTTGATTCCAAGGACTTTTTGTTTGTTTTTTGGTTTTGTTTTTAACATCAAAATCTGTGTGCTTTCTGTTAGGCCAGTGTTTTTCAAATTGCCAAGTACTACAACCCAGTAGTGAGTCATGAAATCATTTTAGTGAGGCACAATCAGCATTTTCAAAAATGAAATAGAATAGAATGGAAAAAATGACTGCTTTACTTGGGTTAAATGAAATATGCATGCATACATATCTATACACACACATACATGTTGTTGTTCAGTCCCTTAGTCATGTACAACTCTTTGTGACCCCGTGGACTGTAGCATGCCAAGCTTCCCTGTCCTTTACCATCTCCCAGAACTTGCTCAAACTCGTGTCGCTGAGGTCATCCAACCATCTCGTCCTTTGTTGTTCCTTTCTCCTCCTGCCTTCAATCTTTCCCAACACCAGGGGAAAGACTCATGCATGAGTCGGCATGCATCATACAACTATAACATGTATGTTTTTATGTTCTGGGTAATGATAGAAAAGGCTTCAGCAATATGTGAACCATGAACTTCCAGATGTGCAAGCTGGTTTTAGAAAAGGCAGAGGAATCAGAGATCAAATTGCCAACATCCGCTGGATCATTGAAAAAGCAAGAGAGTTCCAGAAACATCTATTTCTGCTTTATTGACTATGCCAAAGCCTTTGACTGTGTGGATCACAACAAACTGTGGAAAATTCTGAAAGAGATGGGAATATCAGATCACTTGACCTGCCTCTTGAGAAACCTGTATGCAGGTCAGGAAGCAACAGTTAGAACTGGACATGAAACAACAGACTGGTTCCAAATAGGAAAAGGAGTACATCAAGGCTGTATATTGTCACCCTGCTTATTTAACTTATATGCAGAGTACATCATGAGAAGCACTGGGCTGGATGAAGCACAAGCTGGAATCAAGATTGCTGGGAGAAATATCTGAGAAATAACTTCAGATATGCGGATGACACCACTCTTATGGCAGAAAGTGAAGAACTAAAGAGCCGCTTGGTGAAAGTGAAAGAGGAGAGTGAAAAAGTTGGCTTAAAGCTCAACATTCAGAAAACTAAGATCATGGCATCTGGTCCCATCACTTCATGGCAAATAGATGGGGAAACAGTGGAAACAGTGGCTGACTTTATTTTTCTGGGCTCCCAAATCACTGCAGATGGTGATTGCAGCTATGAAATTAAGAGACGCTTACTCCTTGGAAGGAAAGTTATGACCAACCTAGACAGCATATTAAAAAGCAGAAACATTGCTTTGTCAGGGAAGGTCTGTCTAATCAAGGCTATGGTTTTTCCAGGAGTCATGTATGGATGTGAGAGTTGGACTATAAAGATAGCTGAGCACCAAAGAATTGATGTTTTTGAACTGTGGCGTTAGAGAAGACTCTGAGAATCCCTTGGACTGCAAGGAGATCCAACCAGTCCATCCTAAAGGAAATCAGTCCTGGGTGTTCATTGGAAGGACTGATGTTGAAGCTGAAACTCCAATACTTTGGCCATCTGATGTGAAGAACTGACTCATTTGAAAAAACCCTGATGGTGGGAAAGGTTGAGGGCAGGAGGAGAAGGGGATGACAGAGGATGAGATAGTTGGATGGCATCACCGACTCAAGGGACATGAGTTTGGGTGGACTCTGGGAGTTGGTGATGGACAGGGAGGCCTGGTGTGCTGCGATTCATGGGGTCGCAAAGAGTCGGACACGACTGAGCGACTGGACTGAACTGAACTGAACTATGATACACAGTTAAAAAATTCGAGAAAGCTACTCCTCTAGGACATACTGCTTTCTAGTTAGTTATAGCTAACATTTACTAAGATTTTTTATGTATTTGGAATGTCTTTTTTTTGGGGGGGGAATGTCTTTTATATATGGGCTTAATTGATCATTACAACAACATTGTGAGGTGGATGCTATTAACATCATCCCTGTTTACACATAAGAAGACAGGGTCTGAGAGGTTAAATAATTTGCCCAAAGTCACAAAGTTAATACACAGTAAAGCTTGAATTTGAACCTAGATTGTCCTGTGTTAGCATCTGTGTTCTTGATCTTGCCTACTGAGGGACCTCTTGACCACCAGCGCCTCACAGCACAGTGGATGGGTCCTGAGAAATCTGATTACCCTTTGGAGTAAATGGATCTGTTACTATCTTCAATTGCTGCAGTCTCTCACCTCTCCATATTTTCACTGGCAAGACAAGCTTGCAGAGCTCTCTATTGAATCTGTATCTTCAAATTTCTCTCATCCTTCTCTATTTTAGATTAATTAACCTCCTAATTATTTAGACATTCATTCACCAACTTGTGTGCAATTCAAATCTATTACACTTCAGGGGATGTGTCTATATCATGTGTATCCTGCTGCAAATCCCACGTGGTCAGGAGAGAAGTGGAGGGGGAGATTTGTAGAATCAATTTTTAAAAATTCTGATGCATTTCTGAGGCATCTGAAGTGTTGATGAGATAGCTGGGGTTCTTGGGTGCTTGACTTTTAAATTCACATTTCTGAAAAGCAAGATACAAAATTGATTATACAGTATGATCTCAACTGTGTTAAAAATGTATATAGAAAGGATTGGAAGGAAGTGAACAGTGGTTGCCTCTGGGTGGTAGGGTGATGGGTGATTTTGATTTTCTCCTTGCGTTCCCCTCTCCCCACCCTCCAAATTTCCTGCAATTGATAAAGAGTGTGGCTTTAAAAATTCACTAAGTAATACTTAATTTCCAAGGTAGAATATGGACTTGGATCTCATTTTAAGGAGAGTGTAGCTTGTAAGCCAAATGCATCATGCTTTTGGTGCAAATTAGGAAGTGGCAGAGTAGCTTATTAGTAGGCTCCCAGTCATATGGCACATCAGGGCACAATGCCCCTGACCATGTGACTGCTACCCACCCTTTCCCCGCTGCTTCGCTCTGATTGGGGAGCAGCCAGACTGGAGCCCGTCTGGAGCTCTGCATCTGACAGACAGGCCCATGGGTAGGGTTAGGATCTGCTGCTCAAAAGCAAACCACTACAGAGCCTGACTTCCCACTAGACTGTGCCACTGCTCCCAGGCTGAACTCTTGCCTTATTCACCTTTGTATTTATAAAGACCATGCATGGGAACTGGCCCAGGAAGAATGATGGATGTTTAAGGAATGAATGTATGTATGTTCATCAGTTCCTATGTTGTTCAGTTGCTAAGTAATGTCCGGCTCTCTGTGACTCCATGGACTGTAGCACTCCAGGCTTCCCTGTTCTTCACTATCTCTCAGAGTTTACTCAAACTCATGTTCATTGAGTCAATGATGCCATCGAACCATCTCATCCTCTGTCCCTTCCTTCTCCTCCTGCCCTCAGTCCTTCCCAGCATCAGGGTCTTTTCCAATGAGTCAGCTCTTTGCATCAGGTGGTAAAAGTATTGGAGCTTCAGCATCAGTCCTTCCAATGAATATTCAGGGTATATTTCTTGAG
This sequence comes from Odocoileus virginianus, assembly GCF_023699985.2. Classification (NCBI taxonomy): domain Eukaryota; kingdom Metazoa; phylum Chordata; class Mammalia; order Artiodactyla; family Cervidae; genus Odocoileus; species Odocoileus virginianus. The sequence goes on from NC_069678.1 coordinate 87,645,397, forward strand.
GGTTGACTGGTTTGTTCTCCTTGCTGTCCAAGGGACTCTCAAGAGTCTTCTCCAGCACCACATTCAAAAGCAACAATTCTTTGGTGCTCAGCGTTCTTTATGGTCCAACTCTCACAATTCCTATTGTAAGCATATATTTGATCATGATCATGATAAGACCACTAGGCTTCCCTGGTGGCTCAGATGGTAAAGTGTCTGCCTGTAATTTGGAAGACCTGGGTTGGATCCCTGGGTCAGGAAGTTCCCCTGGAGAAGGAAATGGTAACCCACTCCAGTATTCTTACCTGGAAAATTCCATGGATGGATGGGCCTGGTAGGTTATAGTCCTTGCAGTCGCAAAGAGTGGGACACGACTGAGTGACTTCACCTTCAATTCATGCTAAGATCATGGCATCCAGTCCCATCACTTCATGGCAAATAGATGGGCAAACAATGGCATGACAGACTTTATTTTTTTTGGGCTCCAAAATCACTGCAGATGGTGATTGCAGCCATGAAATTAAAAGATGCTTGCTCCTTGGAAGAAAAGCTATGACCAACCTAGATAGCATATTAAAAAGCAGAGACATTACTTTGCCACCAAAGGTCCATCTAGTCAAAGCTATGGTTTTTCCAGTAGTCATGTATGGATGTGAGAGTTGGACTATAAAGAAAGCTGAGTGCCGAAGAATTGATGATTTTGAACTGTGGTGTTGGAGAAGACTCTTGAGAGTCCCTTGGACTGCAAGGAGATCCAACCAGTCCATCCTAAAGGAAATCAGTCCTGAATATTCATTGGAAGGACTGATGCTGAAGCTGAAACTCCAAGACTTTGGCCATCTGATGTGAAGAGCTGACTCATTGGAAAAGACCCTGTTGCTGGGAAAGATTGAAGGCAGGAGGAGAAGGGGTCGACAGAGGATGAGATGGCTGGATGGCATCACCAGCTCGATGGACATGAGTTTGAGTAAGTTCTGGGAATTGGTGATGGACAGGGAAGCCTGGCGTGCTGCAGTCCACGGGGTTGCAAAGAGTTGGACACGACTGAGTGACTGAACTGAACTGAACTGGAGCATATATTTCATATATTTGAAGTTTGACTTATTTGAGAAGGAAGGACAATGTGGGCTTGGTTTCTGTATTTGTTTTAAATAATGGGACTGAGTAACCCTGGTGAAATGAGAGTAACTTGTTCCAGTGCTTCTCCTGAGCAGCCTTTTGGAGAGGTGACAATCTTCTTCCAGACCAATGGGCCAACAGTAGTAAAGCAAATGGACTTTGGAGTAAGAATGCCTTTAGAAAAAAATAGTCATGCTTTCTCTCGATAGTTGTCATGAGGATGAAATGAGGTAATACATGGAAATCTTTTACAACAGTGCCTGGCACATGCTAAGGGCTCAGATATGACGGATGGTAGTGGTGGTGATGATGATGATGCTTGAGTTGTTTCTAGGGGAAACAACAGTGATGGGCAGGACCAGGCTCATGTGTGAGTCCTTGAAGTGGAGGCAGTAACAACGCCTGGACCATATGGGCTGAAAATGGAGGAGGAGCTGTTTCCTGAGGAAATCCAGTCTGGCCTCACTAGGGGATGGATGGAATGGTGGTGCGTGTGAGTGGTGTGGGAGGATGGGGTGGTAAGGTAGGAGAACAAGTTCATTTTCAAGAAAAGAAGAGAACATAAGATTTAAAAGCAGCAGAAGACCAACCTTTGAGTCCCAACTCTTCCATGTACCGCCTGTGTAAGTCACGTAATTCTGAGACTCCATTCCTTTTGGTCATGCGTAACCTTCACCAATGCCCTAATTTCCTAAAGAATTCACTCTGATTCTTTATCCTGGTGCACAAGGCTTTTCCCCACCTGAGCTTGGGCTTTCCCTACCTCTCATGAAATCTGTAATCTAGCTACAAGCTGTTACTTTCAATCCCCCTAACACTTTTCCTCCCTAACATTTCTTGTGCTTTCACACCACTGTGCCTTTGTGTAACCCAATTCTTTTGTCTAGAATATCTTTTATTCTTTGTAACCTAAAATCCCTGCTCTTCAAGATAACAATGCCAGACTCATGTATTAAATTATTTAAGAGTCACAGCAAACCCAAGGAGGTTGGTAGTATTATTATCCTTATACTATGGATGGGGAAACTGAGGTAAATATCATTAAAGTAATTTGCCCTAAATCACACAACTAATAAGCAACAAGACTGAGACTCAAACCATGTAATATTGCTGTAGAAATATCGTTTCAGCCACCACACCACACTGCTTCTCTGGCTTTAAGACAGTGTTGTAATTCAAGGCCCGTCACAGGAGACCCAGAAGGCCATTTGGCTCCCAGACCTTCATTCATAGAAAGGAACAAGTTTAAACTTTTGACATTATCTCCAAGTGAAGACTTTCATCCAATCACAGAGAAACATGGACACAACTGAAAGAGGAAGATGTTTGTCGTGCAGCCTCAGTCTGTGTCTTGTTACTGGGCCATCCTATCTGAAATGCACTGTGAATCGATGTATCACCACAGTCTTGGGATTATTTTGTGACTAGCATGATTACATTGCATTATAGCACATATGCATTACAATCATCTGTTAAGTATAAGCATTTAAAATATACTAATGTGCTTCCCTGGTGGCTCAGCTGGTAAAGAATCCGTCTGCAGCGCAGGAGACCTGGGTTCGATCCCTGGGTTGGGAAGATCCCCTTGAGAAGGGAAAGGCTACCCACCCCAGTATTCTGGCCTGGAGAATTCCATGGACTAGTCCACGGGGTCTCAGAAAATTGGACACAACTGAGTGGCTTTCACTTTCAGGGCTTCCCTTGTGGCTCAGCTGGTAAAGAATCCGCCTGCAATGTGGGAGACGGGGGTTCGACCCCTGGGTTGGGAAGATCCCCTGGAGAAGGGAAAAGGCTACCCACTCCAGTATTCTAGCCTAGAGAATTCCAGGGACTGTATAGTCAGTCGATGGGGTTGCAGAGGGTTGGACACGACTGAGCGACTTTCACTTTAAGTTCACTTAAAGTTCTGTAGGGCTTCCCAGGAGTCCCTAGTGATTAAGAGCCTGCCTGTCCCTGCAGGAGACATAAGACCACTGGAGAAGCCCCACCAAGCAAACCCACTAAGCAAATGGGTGCTGACCAATAAGCACCAAGCGGGAACAGGGGCTGACCAACCACCACCAAGCAGGCGGGTGCTGACCAATCCGCAGCCGGCATGGTTATTCCCGCGAGTCAGGGTAGAGAAGAATGCTGACTAGCCTTTGCCATGAGGGCCCCTTAAGCCCTGAGGCTCCTACCCAGACCTGACTGTGGCTCACTTGGCGCCTCCAAGGAGGCATAGACCCTGTGTTCAGGAACTGGGACACTAGGGGTGGAGAGTCCATGTCCTCCCTCGGCCTGGGGCTTAGCCACCCTGGAGTTGAGGTTGCGCTCAGGGAGGAAGGGTTGCCAAGGTGACAGGCGTTCTCTCACCCAGCATGGACCGTGGGAGTTATCAGAAATGGCAACCCACTCCTGTACTCTTGCCTGGAAAATCCCATGGACGGAGGAGCCTGATAGGCTACGGTCCATGGGGTCGCCAAGAGTCGGACACGACTGAGCGACTTCACTTTCACTTTCTTTTCATTTTCCTTAATGTCCTGTTGCTATCAGAGTAGCATTGCTGACTCTCCCCGTTCTCCACTTGTTTATGGCATCTTTGGCTGTCCCCGAGGAAAAAAAGAAAAAAACCTAGGAAAAAAAAACTAGGAAAATTGCGAAATCTCGAGCTGCTTTTGTCCTGTTTGGTACATACCCGTGTTTTGAGCGGAAGTACAATTCCCATTGGACCCAGGTGTATCAGAGAAGGGGTGAGAGTGGGTTGGGGGTGGAGGGTTGGAGTGTGCCCAGGGGAGCATAGGTTGGCTTTGATGAATGAATCCCAGAAGTGACTGTTTATTGTACCCTGTTGCATTATGTTTCTAACAATGCCTGTCTGTGTCCTCTCACGGTGTCCTCTCATTGTAGGTGCAGTGTTCACAGTTTCATTGTCTTTGTCCTGGGGTTGATGCCAGCAGGGATCCACAGCATGCCTGGAATAGAAACCTGCAAGATCCCACAAGCTCTGCAAATCTCATTGGGTTGGAGGGGACTTGTGGGCCCTGGCAGCTTTGAAAAATACATTACAACTTGTGACTTTCCCTTTCATCTTATTCTCAGAGATTCATTTGTTCAAATCTTAGAGAAGTGTTTGAAATAATTTATTCTTTCAGCCACAAACTTGGCTCTGAGAACCCACCACAAACTTGGGGTAGGCACTGAAGCTCACAAAGGTGAGTAAGACAGATTGCCCCTGCTGGCCTGGAGGCTGCCATCTGGAGGGAGAGCCGGCTGTAACACACTAATTCTCACCAAGAGCCAGATAAGGTGAGTACTAATAGCAGGAAGAAATAGTTTGTTAAGAACATCAGAGGGGGAGTGAGTATTACTGAAAAACAAGCTAGAAGTCAGGGAGACCATGTAGGAAAGGACATTTATGAAATGAATTTGAGTTTGTTTTGTTTAAAAATTTTTATTGGAATATTGTTGGTTTACAATTTTTTCATTGAAATTTTAAAAAATTGAAGTATAGCTGGCTTGCCTGGTGGCTCAGACAGTAAAGAATCTGTCTGCAATGCAGGAGATCTGGGTCTAATCCCTGGGTCAAAAAGATCCTCTGGAGAAGGGAATGGCTACGCACTCCAGAATTCTTGCCTGGAGAATTCCATGGATGGAGGAGCCTGGCAGGTTACAGTCTGTGGGGTCACAAAGAGTTGGACACAACTGAATGACTACCAACAGCAACAAAATTGTTGGTTTATAATGTTGTATTAATTTCAGCTGTATAGTAAAGTGACTCAGTTATACAGATATTTACATTCCTTTTAATATTCTTTTCTCTTATGGTTTATCCCAGGAGATTGAATATAGTTCCCTGTGCTGTACAGATGCCCTTGTTCATCATTCATCCTATATATAATAGTTTGCATCTTCTAACCCTAAACTCCCAATCTGTCCCTCCCTTCTTCCCCTCACTCTTGGCAACCACAAGTTTGTTTTCTATGACTGTGAGTCTGTTTCTGTTTTGTAGATATATTAGTTTGTGCCATATTTTACATTCTACATATAAGCGATATCATATGCTATTTGTTTTTCTATTTCTGACTTATATGAGATGGATTTTGAAAGGTGAGGAGGATTTTAATAGGAAAAGAATGGAAAGAAAAACCTTACCAGAATAGTTTTTTAAAAAAATAGGAGGAAGAACAATTATGGGCTAGTTTCATTTTCATTATTTGCAAAGTATGGTGTTTGGCATGATGATGAACCAAGAAAGTGAAAGCATAGCCCCTATCTTTGAGGATAGGATGAAGGGAGAAGGGTGCAACTTTACAACATACAGCCCGCTGTGCTGTGGCTATAATCACTGCACAAATGAAATATTTTGGGACTCTGGAGATGATCACATGTCACAAAATAGTTGGCATTTGGCTCTATTTCTCTTTTTAGTTTCTGCTTAGTTCATGATTTCCTAGAAAATGTCATCTCCTTCCTTCCCTCTGTCCTCTAATCTTCATGCCACCATCTTTCCTATAAATGGATTGGAAGGCAATGAGTCCCTCTCTGCTAATGATAGTATAGACTGGCTACTGATTCAGGATACCGTGGTATTCGTTACCTTTTGCCACATAACAAATTATCCCCGAACTCTGTGGTTGAGAACAATAACCACTTGCTATTTCATAGTCTCTGTGAGTTGGGAACCTGCATGTGGCTCAGCTGGGCCCCCTGACAAGCTGTAGTCAAGGTGCTGGTTAAGGGGCAGTCAGATTCAGGCTTGACTTGGGGAAGGATCTGCTCCCAATCTCCTTTATAGGGTTGTTGGCAGGATTCAGCACCTTCGGGGCTGATGGACTGAGAGCCTCAGTTCCACGCTGACTATGGGCTGGAGGCTGCCCTCGTTCCTGGCCGTGTGGACAACTCCATAGAGCAGTTCACAGCAAAGGAACTGAGGCAGGGGGAGAGTGGGGCAAAATGGAACTCACAGCCTCCTAATCTTGGAAGCAACATCCCATCACTTTTGAGCTACTTGCCAGTTAGGTGCAGCCACACTCAGGGGAAGACCCTAGAGGACATGAGCACCAAGAGGCAGATTCATCAGAGACCACTTTAGAAACCCATCCCAGCAACCTCTCTGTATGACAGAGTTCTCTCCACTTTCAGAAAAAGAATGTGAAACTCACACACACTAAAGAACCAGAATCCTAACCCATCTTTCTCCAAAGCCTGCCCCTTCCCACTACCTCTCGCTACTTCCTGTGGCTGGATAGAGTCCCCCAGGCCATCCCACCCAGAGTCACCTGTTCAGGTAGCTTTCTTGACATTTGCCCAGCCTCACGCTGAGGCTTAGACTGCCAAGCCTCTCTACCTTTTCTTTTCTCCCTGATCCTGAGGGCATTTCATTCCATTCCAGATTTAGGGAGTAGTGAGATACAGGAAAGGCCAAATATTTGGTGTCCTCTGAGCAGCTTCTTTCCTGAAAGCCTCTGCACTGAGCACCCAGGGTCTTGTCGAAAGTACTTCAGTGAGAACATGCACCTTGCAGTAATGTACTTTATCCACAGATGATTAATCAGGTGCGTCCCCGGATGGTTTGGCACAGATGGAGGTAAGGGAGAGAGCCAGATCATAAATCCAAATAAATTTATTGCCTCACCATCCATCCCATTATTACATCAGGAAGGCTGTGTTTCCCTTTAGTGCTAGAAGATATGGAAGAGGTTTTGCATATCAAGGGCTCAGTACAGCGAGACTAAATCCATCAGACAGGTTTTTGCTGGAGACTAACCAATGACACATTGTTTTGGACAAACTTAGGGATCTTGCCTTTGCTGATAGGAGCAGCATTATAGAAATTTCACAAGGCACTCTTAAGACACTCAGTACATGATGGCTTAAACTGTAGTTCTTTCTTGCTTCCTACTTTTCCTTCTGTCTTGAAGCTTCTCAAAGATGACTAATTTTATATCTGCACATCTCCTAACACACCCTGTCCATGATAAGTACCTAATGATTTTCTTTTGAGAGACTGTAACTGTCTCCTAAGTGAATTTAAGCAGCCATCCTTACATCAATTTCAACTCAGCTGCTTCTTTTTCCGAAGCCTGAAGTGAAAGCACGAGCTCCCCGTACTTGCAGCAATTCACGTCTATGGCGCTTTACACCATCTATCTGGCCAGGAGGTGGTGTGCATGAATTTGCTATTTCACATTTAAGGCTTTTATAATTACTGAAGAAATATTCTGATGAGACTCTGGTAGCGCTGAATCTGTTCCTGGTTCTTGAAAAATTTCCCCTTATTTCTGGGTCTGCCCTGCACAAGACTCTTACCCTCTTTGCCATTGTTTCCTTCTTTGTCCAAGGTAGAGAACAGTAAGCTGTTTCTTTTAGGATGCATGAAGACAGAGAAATTCTTAATAAAAGGAACATTAGCCCAGGGACCAGATCTCTGTGTAAAAGTGGCTTTGTTGCTGATATCCCATTTATGGGTTGTGGAAAAACTCTTGTTCTGCCACTTCCTTACCATGTGGCATTAGTCCTGTAAAATACACTCTGAACCTAACGTATCTCTATAATGAGACTATTATTACTATCCCGCTTGTTTCACAGGGTTAAGGTGGGAATCACAGGAAATAACGGCTATAAACCACTCCATGTATGTTGCTAATGATGACAATATGATTGCAATAGTTATCATGCATCAAGCAGTTACTCTGTGTCAGGAAATGTGCTAAGTGCTTTACAAGAATTATGTCCTTGAATCCTCACAACAATCCTAACTAGTCATTAATATAATCCCATTTTACAGACGAGGAAGCTGAGAAAAACTAAATGACTTGTCCAAGGTTATACACCTTATAATTTATACTTATAAATCATAAATTATGGAGCCAGAATTCAAACCCACACATACAACTACCAAACTCAAGAATTGTGTAACTTACAGAAAACTATCTCACTGGATAAATACAGGGTTATATTACAACTGTCCTGGCTACCCTTAATACAAATGTGCGGTGTTGCTATTTCATTTTCACGTTTACCCAAAGAGTACATTGAAATCTATAAGTGTACAAGAGAAATCTATAAATCTTATATATAAAAAACATGTAAGACTTTCTACATGGGTGCCAAGACCATCCAGTAGGGAAAGGAAAGTCTTTTCAACAAATGGTTCTTGGAAAACTGAATATCTGTGCAAAAGAATGAGGTTATGCTTATCTTACACCATGTACAAAATTACTTCAAAATGGCTTAAAGACCTAAACATAAGGCCTAAAACTATAGAACTTTTTGGAGAAAACACAGGGGAATACCTGCATCACAGTGGATTTGGTGATAATTCGGATATAAAAGCATCGCTGCTGCTGCTGCTAAATTGCTTCAGTCATGTCCGACTCTGTGCGACTCCATAGACGGCAGCCCACCAGGCTCCCCCGTCCCTGGGATTCTCCAGACAAGAACACTGGAGTGGGTTGCCATTTCCTTCTCCGATGCATGAAAGTGAAAAGTGAAAGTGAAGTCGCTCAGTCATGTCCGACTCTTAGCAACCCCATGGACTGCAGCCTACCGGGCTCCTCTGTCCATGGGATTTTCCAGGCAAGAGTACTGGAGTGGGGTGCCATTGCCTTCTCCAAAAAGCATAGCAATGAAAGAAAATTAGATGAACTGGACTTCATCAAGGTTTAAAACTTTTGTCTGTTAAAAGACACTATCAAGAGAGTAAAAGACAACACACAGAGTAAGAGAAAATATTTGCAAATCATATATGTGATAAAGAATAAAAATTCAGAATCCGTTAATAACTCTGACAACTAAACAATTAAAAAATCCAATTCAAAAATGGACAAAGGACCTGAATAGATATTTCTGCAAACAAGATATACAATTAGACCACAAACACATGAAAAGATGCTCAGCGTCATTAACCATTGGAGAAACGCCAACCAAAACCACAGTGAAGGGACTTCCCTGGTGGTCCAAGGGGTAAGACAGCACTCGCCCTGCAGGTGGCCCAGGCTCTATCCCTGGTCAGAGAACTAGATCCCACATGCTGCAACTAAGAGCCCACATGCTGCAACTAAGAGTCCACATGCTGCAGTGAAGACTGAAGGGTCCAAGTGCCACAACTAAGAACAGGCAAAACCAAATAATTGAATAAATAAATATATATATATTTTAAAAAGCACAGAACTACAATGAGATCCCATAATAGTAGTAAAGAACAAGTGTTGACAAGGATGTGGAGAAACTGGATTCTGGTGCATTGCTGGTGGGGGTATAAAATGGTGCAACTGCTATGGAAAACAATGTGGAGGTTCATCAAAAAGTTAAATACAGAATTACTATATGATCTAACGATTCCACTTCTAGGTACATACCCCTCACATTGAAAGCAAGTTCTCAAATAGACACTTGCACACCAATGTTCATGGCAGCATTATTCATAGTGGGCAAAAAAGTAGAAACAACCCACATGTCCATCAACAGATGGTACATTATAAATCAACTATACTTCAATAAAAAAGAAGACCACTGAGGTACCTCCCCCTAAATGTTTAAAATAAAATTTTTAATAAGGAAATCTTAAGGCAATAAACCCCAGCAGATGGTAGTGTGACCCAGACATATAATGGAGCATTATTCAACTTTAAAAAATAATGGCATTCTGATGCATGCTACTCCATGGATGATCCTTGAAAATGTTATGTTAAGTGAAAGAAGTCAGATACAAAGGACAAACATTGTAGAATTGTACTATGAGGAACTTAGAATAGACAGAACCATAGAGACAGAAAGTAGAAGGAAGGTTATGGGGCAGGAGGAGGGGAGTGGGGACTCACTGTCTAAGGGGTGTAGAGTTTCTGTTTGAGATGATGAAAAATTTCTGGAAACAGATAGCGGTGATGGTTGTGCAACACTGTGAATGTTCTTAGTGCCACTGAATCGTCCTTGAAAAGTGAAAGTTGCTCAGTCATGTCTGACTCTTTGTGACCCCATGGACTATACAGTCCCTGGAATTCTCCAGGCCAGAATACTGGAGTGGGTAGCCATTCTATTCTCCAGGGGATCTTCCCAACCTGGGGATTGAACCCAGGTCTCCCCCATTGCAGGCGGATTCTTAACAGTGGTTAAAATGGTAAAATTTACATTATGTATATTTTAGTACACATACAAAACTTTTTTTAAAAAGCAGTAAAAAAAATCTTACCTTAGGATATTTAGATCTGGTTAATTTGATTTTTTTGTCATAAAATAACTTTTATTCTCCACTGCTTAAAAATAATAACAATTCCTTGAAGAAAAAGTGGAAAATACAGTTGAACCAAAAGGGAAAATCAAAACATTCCTTTTCCTAGAGATTAAGATCTTAGCATTAACATTAACATTAGCATTAATTAGCATTAAGATCTTAGCATCCTCCCAGACCTTCCTTCACTCCCTCTCTCCGTATCTCATTTTCCTTCTTTTGTCCTCTTTTGAGGAAGTTCTGCACCCTTCCATGCTTCAGTAACAGTGAGGTCACTTTCCTTTATGAGTTCTCATTTAGATCAGAGTTTTGTCTTACTCGTCCAATGGGTAGAAAAACACTTTCTAAAACCAAGCGAAATGATAAAACACTGAAGAGAAGCCAAGAAATGTGTGATCAGAATGCTCCAATTCCTGCTGAGACCATTTGGAAGTTGTGCTGGAAAGGACAACTTTCAACACATGATGCCCAGAAGTCTCTGAGGACATGTGGCCAAGAGAATAATTCACAGTGTCAACATTGTCTCTACCACAGAAGAAATAATAAGAAAATAATCTCAGTTCCTACCTCCCTCCATTCCAGCCTCTTGATTGGGTTGCAGGGCAGAGGCAAAAACTGCTGAGCAGTGTTCTTGGTCAACTGATTATTTATTGGCAGAAATGAAAGTCCCTTATCTTCTCAAGCAGGAGAATGCCTTAACGCTACTCTTACCTTTTAGATTATGCACAGGTTCAATCCAGTTAATTGCAGAGTGTGAATTTCTGTTATTTTCTAGTTATCATAATATAAAAGGGAAATTCAAGACTTCCTGTCTGAGGAGCAAACAAGCTTCTGCTCAGTAGGGTGTGCCCTACTCTTGAGCTTCCAGGCTCTGTACCTGCTTTCCTTCAGGAAGCTTCATGCCTCCACAGTCCTAAATCCTCCTGCTCCATTTGGTTGCTGGAAAGAAGGAAACCTCACTGGAGTTTCCACTTTGTTTGTAGGGTCAGGGAGAGTGAAAGAGAGCCTGGTTTCTAAGGGAAAGGCAGTCTGCTGCTGCTTTGACATTTTTCCCTCCAGACCTCTCTGCCTCACTTCTCAAATATAGTTTCGATAATGCGGTGAGAACCCAAACCCAGAACTTCTGCTTTTATTACCTTGGATTTCCTTGAGCACATCCTCTAATTTCCCTTTCCTCTCTGGCTCTGTTCCACAAAGTTTTGCCCACCTATGCTCCTGGGCCATGACGCCCGCTTGGGCTGGCTCTCCTGTGTCTCTATTGCTTGTCTTCAGTCTTGCCCTGTGTGGAACATGACCAGGCTGCTAGGTCTTCCAGAAGCCAACACACAGTTTGATTTGTATCTTTCCTTGGGGAACCTTCCAGATGGTCCTCAAGTTTACCCTGATCCTCTCCCTTAAGTTCTGCCCAGCTCTTAATGCTATTGTAATGCTTTCTCCAAATAGTTCTCAAAGATTCACTAATTAGTTCACTCATTCAACAAATATTTATAAAGCTCTTATGTTCCAGGGCCTCTGTTAAGCACAGGGTATATTTATAAATGAGAAAATTCCTAGCCTTGAAGTCAGTGGAAATGAAGAAACAGATTTTCAGCTCTCTTCACATAATTCCTTGTGATAGTTCTTATGTTGTAAGTATAACATTGGTGTCTTGGGGACACAGAGAATGTGTGGCCATGACCCCTTCTTCTCTCTTTCTTCTCCTTTGCTCCTAAGACATCATAAACCTGCTTATCTTCCTGCCTCTGTGCTAATAAAAATAAATCTGACCACTCAGTCATGTCTGACTCTTTGAGACCCCACGGACTGTGGCCCACCAGGCTCCTCGGTCTGTGGAATTCTCCAGGCAAGAATACTGGAGTGGGTTGCCATTCCCTTCTCCAGGGGATCTTCCTGACCCAGGAATCGGAACCTGTGTCTCCTGCATTGCAGGCAGATTCTTTACCTTCTGAGTCACCAGGGAAGCCTCTGTGACCAACTGTTAAACATTGGTATTATCATGTTTTTATCCTAGTCTCTTTCCCTTTCTCTTATCATTTCATTTTTTTCCAGATTTTTCCCCTTTTCCCTAGACTTCAGTTACCCCTGGTTACTGATGAATTCTTGATCTGTTTCTCCCGCTGAGACTCTCCTGAGCTTCCTCTGCCCTCTGTCCCCCTGTCTCCTTGGAAAGTGTCTATATGCGCTTGCACTCAGCCGTGGAAGATGTCATTTTTCTCTAAAGCCTGCCTCTATCATCTTCCTCCCAGGCCTTCAAACCAGAACACTAGCAACTAGTCCATTAATAAAATTCTCAATTATTTACACTCATCTGAAACCTGGTTCCTAATTTTCTGCATATCTCACTTCCTCTCTAGACTCTGATTACCATTCTCTCCTAAACAGTCTAGACCAGGGGCTTTCAAATTGTTTTCCTCGAGTACTTTCAGGCACTTCTGAGGTTGGAATGGAAGAGGGTATCAAGCAAGACTAGGGACTTCTCATCCCTGATTCAACCAGAGCGTGTTTATCTGTTTTTCATATTGTTTATGAAGCAGGCAATGGCCAAAATATGAAAACCATCAGTCTTCAATTCATATAATTTTTTCCTGGATCTTTGCAGGGCTTCAGAAGATCATGCTCTCTGTTTTTCATCCATATAGTCCAGTGACTCTTTAAAAAAATTTTTTTTTTCCTGAAGTATAGTTGCTTTACATTGCTGTGTAAGTTTCTGCTGTACAATAAAGTGAATCGGTCATATGTATACATGTATCCACTCTCTTTCATTTTTAAGAAAGTTTTAATTTTGCATTGGAGTATAGCCAATTAACAATGTTGTGAGAGTTTCAGATGAACAGTGAAGGGACTCAGTCATACATATGCATGTCTCCATTCTCCCCCAAACTCCCCTCCCGTTCAGGCTGCCACATCCATGTGCTATACACAGGTCTGTGTTGGTTATCCACTTTAAATACAGCAGTGTGTTCATGTCCATCCCAAACTCCCTAACTATCCCTTCCCCCTTGGCAACCATAAGTTCATTTTCTGAGTGTGAGTCTCCTTCTGTCTTGTAAGCAAGTTCATTTGTATCATTTCTTTTTAGATTCCACGTATAAGGGATATCAAGTAATAGTTCTCCTTCCCTGTCTGACTTAACTTCACTCGGGATGACAATCTCTAGGACCATCCATGTTGCTGCAAATGGCATTATTTCATTCTTTTCTATTCCTCTGTATATGTACAGCATCTTCCTTATCCAAGTCTCTGCTGATGGACATTTAGGTCGCTTCCATGTCTTGGCTATTGTAAACAGTGCTACAATGAACACTGGGGTGCATATGTCCTTTTGGATCATGTTTTTCTCTGGATATATGCCCAGGAGTGGAATATCCACTGGTTTTGTTTTTTTTAGGTTTCCTTCTCATTTAGGTTACCATGAGTGTTGAGTAGAGTTTTCTGTGCAGTGTAGTAAGTTCTCATTAGTTATCTGTTTTATACATAGCAGTGCGTCTATGTCAGTCCCAGCCTCCCAAATCATCCCACCCTCCACTGCTGGCTTGGTAACCTTAAGTTTGTTCTCTACGTCTGTCATATTGTCCAGTGACTCTTAACCTTTTCTTGACTGTGATGCACGGGACGGGGGATGCTATGTGCTGGGCACACTTCCTGTTTTAGGCATAAAAACCTGATGTACAATAAAGCAATTAGAATGTACATGAATGAGCATAGTAACCTTGAATCCACTGTAATTTATCAGAGTAAGTAAGTCCTTTCTGGTCTTCACCTGTTATCTGTGATAAATAACTTGTAACACAGCTCACAAACGGCCTCCACTCTGTTCCAATTCACTCTCCGCACGGCTGCCGCCCTCCACACGTGGGAAATCTCAGTCCCTGTCCTGTTTGGTGCCCTTCAGTGACTTCCTTGGTTCTCAGACGGGCTTGAAGCTCTTTCTTGTGGCTGGCAGGTTCGGCTGCTCTGGTTTTTGCTAACATTTCTAGCTGTCTCTCGTACGCCAGTTCTCCAGTGGCCAGCCATGCCCACACAGCACACATCCAGACTGACTAGGCTTCTGGACTTTTCCCATCACTCTTTTCCCCCTTCTCTCCCTCCAGCCTGCATGTCGAAGTACAAATAATTTTTTTTTTTTAGATGGAATAGTTTTTCTCCCAGTAACTGCCACGTAGGTGCTCTAGCAACCTCTTCTTTTCTTGCTGAACTGCAAGGGTATTTAGTCACATCTTACTATGATAATTTTCAGTCTATTTAGTTCTTAAATGATTCATTCCTGTTCATACTCAGTCCTTATCTTTTTTAGCTATTCATTTTGAAAAAAATCAAGTGTATGGGAAAATTGCAATAATGGTATATCTTCCAATATCCTTCATCTGATTTCACTAATCATTAGCATTTTGCCACATTTACTTCCTTCTTCTTCTCCCGTGCTGTCTCTCTGTTATGTGTATGCCTTTTTATGTACACACACTCATTTTGTTATTATTATTTGCTTAACCATTTGAAAGTAAAGTGTAGACACTAGTACTCTTTTTTTTTTTTACTCCTAAAAGATACTCCTTTGACTTCAGTAAAAATTATCTTGGAATTTTTTTAAAACATATCCATGATATAACAATCACATTCTGGATGTTTAACATTGATAACTCACTAATAGTTCATATCCATGTTTGCAATTGTCTGAATACCATTCTTTATAACAATTTTTTTTTCTGATCCAGAACTATCAATGTCTTTGTGAAAAGACTATCTCCAGATGCTCTCTATTCCTTGAAGCCTTTCCTAATTGCCCTTTCTTGGTGGCACTGACCATTCCCTCCTTTGTTCCCCACTTGACCTCTGGGCTTGTTCAAGTGTTTTGGTCTTCCTCTCCAAACTGGAAACTCCTTGAGAACAGAGGCCTTATTTTATTAATTCTTGTCTCTCCAGTGTCTATTATCTAAATGAATTTAGTACTGAAGTTGCTACATTTAGCAAGCATAAAATTAGCACCAAAAGTGTAGCCTGGACATTGAGAACTTAGGTTCATGGTGACCCTTTTTTTATTTGACTGTGTCTCCTCTTAGGACAGTAAGCTGGCTGGGATGGTGGAGCATGAAGAGACCCTGATCCTAGCCCCAGTTCTGTTTCTAACCATCAAGGTATCCTGGGGCAAGGTACTTCATCTTTGTGAACTTTAGTTTCTTCTGTAGTTTGAGATGAATATTTCTTGCTCTGTCTACTTCACTGGGATGTTGGGAAGATCCAATGAGAAGATGAGTGCAAAAATGGTTTGAAATGGTGATGTTATTCCAGAGGCAGTATGGTCAGCTTGCTGGGAATGTTCTTAGTTTCAAGTCTGTTGGCATCATTGTGTTGCTCTGCCCCAGATGTGCCCTAGGACTCTTGCTCCAAAAGTGGTGCATGGAGCCTAGAGACCAGGAGTTGGTGTAGGCGTCTCAAGCTGGGTTAACGGTAGTGGATTGGATAGTGTTGCGCCAAAATTCATGTTCACTTCCAGTCTCAGAAATGTGGCCTTATTTGGAAGTAGGTCTTTGCCGATTGAATTTTAAGATGAAGTCATACTGGATTAGGGTAAATTTAAATCTATTGAGCATGCAGGCTAAGTCACTTCAGTCATGTCCGACTCTTTGCGACCCCATGGACTGTAGCCCGCCGTGCTCCTCTGTCCCTGGGGATTCTTCAGGCAAGAATACTGGGGTGGGTTGCCATTTCTTCCTCCAGGGGGCCCTGTCTTTCTTCCATGGTATCAAGGGAAATATTCCAAGGGTGTACAGAGCCAGAGCTCCCCACCTTGGACCCCCACGTCTCAGGCTTGGCTCCCTGGATAGTTCCATTGGCAGCTTTAGTTGGTGATCTCACTGAACATTGGGAGGGTTTGTCATGGCCTGAAGGGCTTGGCTTGGTTACTAGCGTTGTCTGGAGTTTGGGCTCTGTGCCTGCCGGTGCCATTTGATGCTGAAGGAGGTACTGCATCTGCCATCTGAATGCCTCCTCTTTTCTGCCAAGGCATGTCCTCATCATGGCTGCTCTCCCCTGATGCAGGGGAGATGCTGCACACCCCAGGGTGTCCTTGTGGGCCCCTGGCCCCTTGCCTGTCTTCTCTGGGGAAAAGCATCTGGGTGGGTGTCACTGCCTGAGCCCTGGCTTGTGGGAGTTAGAGAGAAGAGGGGGAAGAAAGGAGAGGGGGAGGACATGCAGCTAAGAGTCTTTCCCTCAAATAGGAACAAGCTCCGGGGCCCACCCACTCCCATGATTACGATGCCACAGAGAAGAGCAGTGCAGCCAGGGTGGAGGAGATTCATGAAGTCATCTGGCTCAATGTCTTCTTCATCTTCCATGCCACCAGGGTGGCAGAGATTGGCACATGTTCCTGGCAGCCGAGCTTGTGAATACCCAAAGCCACACAGCAGCAAAGTCGGGGGACAAGCTCCCTGGGCTGATGCCCAGCTGCTCATCTGGGAAGTTCTGCTGGGTTCTCACTTGTCATCAGCATACCCAGACTTTTCACCTTCAGGACTATCAGAACAAGCTTCTCTTGGGATCACCGAAGATGCCTGATAATGAATGCAAAATGATGACTCATGTCATATTTAAGCAAGACTCTGGGTGTGTGTGTGAATGGAAATCACTCACGATCAGGTAGGTTGGGGTGCTGCTGATTAGATCAGCCTCGCTGTGTGGGGGAGGGTGGGGTGGTGGGGGAAACAAAATGTAATTGCACATTTGAATACTAAAAGGAACTTTTAATACTAGGGAACTTTCTAGAGAATAATGATTTGTGGTCATGATTGATTTTGCCTTGAGATCCTCTGGGAAACACTTTGTTGTTTTCAAAGTTCTTCAGGGAGGCAGAGTAGGAGAGAATCACCTTAGTTTTATGTAATGATCAAATACAGCATAATAAAGCTGTCAAAACCAACATGGACCAGTTAGGACCACAGCTCCTTTCAAGAGAGGAAAGAGGGCCAGCAATCTGGCCTGGTTCCTGTGGCTTTCCCCTGCTTGGGGGGGTGGGGGTGGGGGGTTAGTGCAGTGTCAAATGCCTCTTTGCTCCTAATCCAAAAACTCCAGAAAATGAGTGTGTGGTTTTCTCAGGACCATCAGTCCTGTTTTGCACCCGGAGCCACTCCAGCCAATGACAGCTGGATTCTTTTTGTTTCAAGACCATGATGCCTCTTGTTGCAAAAGTTGAGGGAGCCAACCAGAGTAGAACACTTTAGTTTGTAACCTTGTTCCTTTACCCTGTGGGGGAAAAGATGAGTCAGATGTGGAAGTGGGCCAAATTGTCCCATGTTTATTTTCTATTGAAAATGAACATTATGTTGTGACTTCACGTTGATGCATGCGCTGCTCCCCTCCCCTCCCCACCCCCCAAGCAAGAGCAAACTTTTCGCAGTTTTTCAGGAAAAGACGCATTGTGATAGATTAGAATTCAGTCTCAGGGGCAAGGTATTGATGCCGTCCAGGCCAAATCATAGCCCTCTGTTCCTGGCTGACACCTTGGAAAGTCTCACATATCCAGCCTTTTAGAGACTTTTAAAAGCAGGATAGGAACAATCTGATGGAAAGTTTTAGTTTTACATAAGAAAGATAAAACCTGCTTCAAAGCACATTTCTCCAGAAGCTACAGGCCAAAGGGTAGTACAGGAAACTTGTTTCCATTGAGATGAGTTGGGAGAGGTGGTTTTGGGACAAAGAACACAAATGGAAAGTGTTCTTTGAAATCTTCACATCAAAAACTTGAAATCAAAAGTCCTGGGTTCAAGCCCCAGTTCTCCTTTGTACTAGTAGCCGTGAGACCTTAGGCAAGTCATTTCACTAAAATGTCCTCTTAGGTAAAAGAAGTAATAACTCCATTAAAATTGTTATTAGGATCAAACAATATATTGGAAAGCACTTTGAGTGTCATAAATTGCTGTGTGAGGAGGGGGTGTGGTGATCCCCATCTGAGAACTCTTTTCTGAGAGCAAGGACTGAGAAGTATTTTTTACTTGTAGGTGACTGGGGGCATTTTTCTCAGGCCCTTCTAGCTAAATTGTCTTCTGTCTTATATTTCCATCTACTGAAATTCCCTGGCCCACTTATCTTCATCCCTCAAATGGAGGGGTTGAAGAGATTTCCTCAATGGCTCATTTCCCATCTAAAGGCATAGGATTCTACCAACCTAGAGGAAAGTTATTTTTTTTTTTAATTAAAAAAGTTTGTTTGCTATTTTTGGCTGCACTGGGTCTTCACTGCTCCTTGCCAACTTTCTCTAGTTGCGGTGAGCGTGGGCTTTTTTCTATTTGTGGTTTGAGAGCTTCTGATTGCAGTAGCTTCTCTTGTTGCAGAGCCACTTCAGGCTTCAGCAGTTGCAGCTTGCAGGCTCTAGAGCACAGGCTCAGTAGTTGCATTGGACGAGCTCAGTTGCCCCATGACATGTAGAATCCTCCCAGGTCAAGGACCAAACCTGTGTTCCCTGCGTTTGCAGGTAGGCTCCAAACCACTGGACCACCAAGGAAGTCTTAGAGGAAAGCTTTTGATTGAGTCAAAATAACTTTTTGGAACACAAGCTACATCTGATAAAGAGTGCTTAGCCTGTTGGAAGAACACTAGTCTTTGATTCTCTAGAACTGGAGCTCACAATCTAGTGAGGGCACCCTTGTCAAGGTGACTGGCACTGCTCAGAGAGGGTACACCTACGACTTCAGAATGGTCACAGAATTTCATAGGAGTTCAGAGAAAGGAGTCATCACCCAGCGTGGAAGGAAGGAGGAAAGGGAGACGCAAGGAAGGAAGTGGCATTGAGCTGGCCTTTATCTGATAAGAAGGTCTTGCAGGTGCAGGGTAACATATATAATGAACAGCTCATGCAAAGCCTTAGTGGCAGGAAATGGAAGGTGGCATATCCTGCTATTCACCTAAAATCTTAACAAAAAGGAAGATCACATAGGTACTGCAGTTAGAGCATTGCCATTGTGTTCTGGGTCCAATGCCTGACCCAGAGGGAACTGGTGAACACTTCTGAATGAGCTGGCCTGACTTAATTCCTTCTGCTCTCCTTGTTGGCAAGTGGACTTGTGTGCCAAGCTTCATCCCGTAGGCATGGTGCCCACACCCTGCTGCATGGCTCCCTGGGTGGAGGCAGCGTTCCTGTCTGGGCACCGCCACTTTCCATCCCCTCACACACTGGCGTTTTGACATGCCAGTGCCTGGCCTGTGACCACGGGATAACAAGGGAGCGCCCCACAGGCAGTGCCTGGCTCCTGAGCTGGCACTCGGCCAGGGCAGCCCGGGCTAACACCTTTCCCTGGAGTGCTGGGAAGGCAGCGCCTTCATACTTCCAGCTCCTCCGAGTGCTTCCAAAACAGACTGTCTCCAAATGTCAGGCAGGAGAGTTGACGACTTTGTCCTTTTTAAGATGTGCCTTTAAGGCCAATTATTTCCAAAGCTAATAATCCTAATATCTCCTTGAGAGAAAGTATACATTTTCAAATCCATAAAATTACAAGCAGACTGAATGACTCAGTATTCTGGGTGTGTGCGTTATAGTCTGTAGTTATTACAATTATTAATATTAAAAAGCATTTATTCACACATACACGCCCATGAGGCACTGGGCAGAGCTCACGAGGAACATGGTCTCTGTCCTCAGGGATCCGTAGAAGGCAGTCTCAGAGACGCTGTAGTAAATCATATGAGTATTGTAACTGTCAAGGTTTTAAATACCTAAAAATCAGCACTATCATTAGCAATCAGTAATCACTGTTATAGAAGAATAAATCTTGTAATCTCCAAATTACCTGTTTGCACCAATTAGAGTTCAACTGATGAAACATACCAATCAAAGGGGAATTTACTTGAGGCACCCAAGCTTATCTAGGTTTAAAAAAAAAAAAAAAAAGGAAACCCGCTGAGCTTCCAAACTGTTGTTTCTCAGCTCAATCTCTGTTAGGGAGGATTTTCTTGAAGCAGAGCTGACAAAGCCCTATGCCCCAGGCAGGAGGGAATCCGTTATTCATTTATTCGTTTATTTATTCATTTATTCCCTGCCTTCCTACAAAAAGGAGTGGAGGTAGGTCACAGTAAAAACACATATATCGTAAGACAGATTTTTTTTTTTTTAAATCAAAAGGAAGGTTGGAAACCTTGGGATGGAGGTGGGGTCACTGTGCTTTTGAACATTTAACTCCCACAAGTCTTCTCTGAGTCCCGGTGCAAAACACTGTGCTAGGCCCTGTTGGAGTGAAAGGAGACATCCACTCCTCTTCTAGCCTGTAAGGAACGTGTAACCTGGGGTGAGACACAAACACTGAATTTAGTTCAGAGCTTCTTAGAAGGCAATGCACAGAGAAATCACATGGCTTATCTGCTTCTCAGCATGCAATAAAAGAAAGCAGATACACGGAAAGGTAATTTTTTTTTTTTTTTTGGTAAATACTATAGAAATATTGATGGAACCTGGTAGGAAAAAATCTCAGTGCTTTTATGAATTTCCCAGAGATGTGGTCACTTTTTCGCTGGAGATGAAAATGTGGGCACACTGCACCTTCCCTGATTTGCTCTAGAGCTGCTGAGGACCTGGATCTGGTGTTTGAGGCCAAGGCAAGACCAGGGAGTAGGGCTGGGAGGAAGTGGTGGGTGGGAGCTGGCAGTGACCTAGAAGGAACACTAGTTCCCTAGGAGGTTTGGCTTGGGAATTAGGAAGTGAAATAAATGTCTAAAGCTGGAAGATGACTCTTAGCAGCCCCGTTCGGCCCTGTGCAGGGGGCTGGGCTCCCCTCTGAGGGCACCTCTGCATATCCTGCTATGGGAACAGTCTCAGTATCCTTGTCCTTGACCCTCCCTGGATTTCAGTCACATCATTGCTTCCCCAGCCCTTACTTCACTTTATCACCCCGTCCCATATGGTTCTGCTTTATACTTTATCTCCTGGGAATTATGGCATGGTCATAGTAGGGCTCATTTTGTCTTTTGCTTATTTAAAACTTTTTTTAAAATTTTTTGATTGGTGGGAAACTGCTTTACAATGTTGTGTTGGTTTTTGCCATACAAAAATGCAAATCAGCCATAATTATATATATATATATATATATATATGTTTAGATACATATCCTCTCCTTCTTGAGTCTTCCTCCCCTTTCCTCCCTCCCCCTCTAGGTCTTCTGCTTTTCGTTTTCAGGTTGCCAAGGTGTTCACTTTGCTTTCTGCCCTTGAACATGATGCAGTTGGTATAATGGCAGAACTGCTTAAGGGATATCTGAGAGTGTCTCAACTCCACGCATCTGTTGGCAGGCAGCTTCCAAGATGCCCCCAGGGGCCCCTGCCCCCTGGTACTCAGATTCTCATGTGGCCCCTCCCACACTGATTCAGGTTGGTCTGTGTGACCATGCCAGACACTGTGCCAGGTGCTATGGACAGAACAGCAGCATTTTTTACCTTGAGCTTATGGAACGTGCAATATATCAGAATGAAGAGAGAATGGACTTTGGAGCTAGATGGAACTGGCTGGATCTCAACTCCTCTGCTAGGCTTTGTGACTCTGAGGAAGTTAGTTAACCTCTCTGAGCCTTGGTTTCCTCATCTTTAAAGCAAGCTAAGCCATATCCACTTTGGAGTTGGGTGAGGATTAAATGTGACAGTGTGTATAAAGTGTTTAGCTCAGAGCCCAGCTTTTGGTGGCTCCTCCATAAACACTATGCCCCCCAGCTGTGCTGGGTACTGAGAATAGAGTGATGAATGAGAGGTCATCTCTGCCCTCAGGGGGCTCAGCATCAAGCAGGTGGGACAGGTGTATCCTCATGAAAGTTCAAGGCGGACTGTGACAAATGTTATCACAGAGGCAGAGACGGCAATGGGAACCCCAAGGAAGGTAGAGAAAAAGCTCCACTGAGACTAGCTGACATTTTAACAAGACTTAGCGAGTATGTAGAATTTTCATCAATGGAGTAAGACACAAGCATCGCAGGTAAGCAGAGAAAGCCCTGAGAGTCGCATATAAAACCACCTGGCATAAAAAATGGCGACAATGCCCTAGCAGGGTGCTCTTGGTCAGATGGCATCCCCGCTGTGGGTTGCGATCTCTAGATCTGTAATCTGCAGCTGTTGAACCAGACAGTGAATGTTCCTTCCAGCTCACATATTCCAGCAGAGCAGGGAGTACTGCTTTATTCATTACCAGTTTCTAGCTCCTAACACACGGTAGGCACTCAATAAATATTTATTAAATGAGTAGGTATAATGATATGTGTAAGCAGCTTGTCTCATACGAGAAAATCGAGGAAGTATTTTTCCATTTATTGGATGTAAGTCATTTCCTCTGGGAGCGTGGGTGGTGGCATTGAACCCGACCACATCATGTCATTCTGTTTTGTCAAAGTCCTTCTTCTATTCTGCGCCTCGGATTGCCTGGCTGTGCCTTCTGTTGCCTCCCTAGATTCCTGAGCCTTGCTGTGGGATTCTGTTCAAACTTGAAAGCGACTGACATTTCCCTGGAGTTTTCTTTAGCACTCCGCGCCATGTCTTCAGGCCTGAAGGGGCAGACCCAGCCAACTTTGAAGAAGTTTTGCATGTTTTCCTTCGTTTAACTTCCATTTTGCTTTTCGCATCTCTCCAAATGGAGGAATTTTGAAACCAGAACTCAGCAGAGGAATGTATGAAGTTGTTGAACTACTGTGTTGCAAGACAGGGCTGGCTAGCGGTGGAACTGTGCAGTGAGGGTCCCTTGCCACACCCTGTTTTGACTCTGCTCCCCTCCCCAGGCCAGTGCTTAAGGGCGTCACAGTGCTTTTTGGACTTCCCTACTGTATCTTGTCCTCTGGGGCTTACACTGCCCGAGCTTTTCCAAGTCGCCCTTGTTCTTTTGAAGCTCATCCTGGGTTGCAGTTCCTCTGGCATCTCTTGTCTCCTCTGTTCTTGGTACAATTCAATACACATTTGATGCCTATCCTGTGCCTTGATCTGTACTGAGCTTGCAGGATCCAAAGATGAATGAAATGTGATCCGTGGCCCCCGATCTAGCTTTCCAGGATGACAGTCAACAAAGATGACAAACTAAACTATGCAGAATCAGTGATGGACAATCCCTTTCAGGTAATACATTTGCATTTTACCAAGATCTTTTTGAAGACAGTCACTTACCTTCAAAGGACATTTTTTTTGTTAAAAACAACCTCAAAAAAAAATTTTTTTTTTTTTGCCTTGAGAGCAGTAAAGCAATACTTATTACTTGTAGAAGACTTGGGAAGCAAAGAAAAATATAAAGTAGGGGCAAGCTTTTCGATGCTGTCACTATCCAGAGGTCAGCCAGCATTGACGTCTTTACCTTGTCTTTTCTTCTATACATCTGAGATCCTTTGTTGACAAAATTTGCACACCAAGTTTTGTCACTGAGCACTATGTGTGTGTGCATGCTTAGTTGCTTCAGTTGTGTCCAATTCTTTGCAAGCCTATGGACTGTGGCCTGCCA